>NC_057811.1:93386708-93650028 GCF_018294505.1 Triticum aestivum | reverse complement strand
ATAGGACTAGTTAAATCATATACATGAAACCAAGCACGAGAGTTTTCTAAAATTCTATTCTAATGTTTCACATGAATTCGGTTAATGCAAAAAAAAACATGCAGCTTGTGCTCATGTCAAAATTCCTCGAAAGTTATTATGGATTGTGCTTATTCCATAGGACTAACTTATGCATTTGTTTCAAGCGGTCGTAGAAGGACAAACACTAAAAACTATAGAATATATGAAAATTGCTAGAGCCAAACCTGCCTCATATACAACCGGGCGGGCCGTCCTGTCACTGACCGGTCACTTTTTTTGACCCAGATAGATGCCTCAAACGCCCGGACTGACCGGCAACCCCCATATCCAGCCCAAATATGGGGCGAATATGGGGCGCCTGGGCAAACCCGCTACGTCGGACTGACGAAGAGGTCCCAGTCGGAAACGCCCTCAAACCCGGCGGTCCGAAGCTCGTCCCCTCCGTCGGACCGGTGGCGTCGCGTGGCGCAGCTCCGGCGGGCCGCGTAGTGCATTGTCCGGCTATTTATGTCGACCGGCGGCACCGAAACCATACCATCTATCCACATTTTCCTCATCATGTCCGCTGCCGTTGCCGCTTTCCACTCCACCCGTCCGCCAAGTAGCCATGCCCCCACGCCACCGGGTGAGGAGTGAGCCCTTTCTGACGCAGGAGCGCCGGCTCGAGCTCCTTGAGCAGATCCGGGCTAGGCGCGAAGCCCGGATCGCCGCGGGGCAACCTTCGGATGCATTGGATCCGGAGGAGGAGGTGGAGGAGGAGAAGGACGAGGTGGAGGAGAAGAAGGAGGAGGAGGAGGACGAGGAGGATGAGCCGGAGGAGGAAGATGTGGGGGACGCTGGCGACGGGGATCTGCAGACGGAGCAGCAGGCCATCCTCCGGTCGAAGTCGGCTGTGGAGGTAAGGCGCCGTCGCCGGCAAGAGATGGAGGCGCAAGAGGCCGCGGAGGAGGCGAAGATGTTTGCCTACATGGATGAACTCGAGCAGGAGGAGGATGAGCTGGAGCCCTCCTACCCGCCCATCCAGCCGGCGCCCGGCACCGTCGTCGTGGACATCTCCAATGACGAAGAGTAGCTAGGGTAGTACGTAGATGTAGTACGTGGGATTCCTTTTACATGCCTTGTATGGATCTAAGGGGTGAAATATGAGAGAGGCGGGTGCAAAAGTGGCTCATTTGAGGCGTGCTCGGTCAGTGCCCGCTGACGTGCCCGGGCGCGTCAGCGGGCATTTGAGGGACCGAATTTGCAAAGTCCGGCTGTAGATACTCTTATAGTGCAAATATGCATGTTATTTCCACATCAGGGCTGCGAGCGTGTATGACTACCGAGGCATGACAGTCTGGCTTGTAGTCGTGACTTCTTCATTGAAAGTGGGGGCTACGACACGGGGTGAATTTGGTTTTGTGGTGCTTCCAAGTACAGGATTTTGAGCTCCGGAGTGAAAGCTCTAGGCTTGACATGCTTAAGTTGCCCCTGACAATGGTGGTGCTCCATGCCATTCCCTTGTTGAAGGGATTGTCTAGAGTTTAATTGCGATTTCTCTTCAAGGTGAAACCTCATGATCTAGCCTTTGTGGATGGATCTCGCGGTTGAGGCACTCGTACTTCATTCCCTTCTTGAGGGCATTATTTTTTTAAGCACTTCGCTCACGGTAGGAGTGACATCATTGGCCATGGTTATTGATGATGGTTGTTTCTCCTTGTTGTAGTTAGCTTCGAGGGGCCTTTCGGTCATCATCTTTTGCATTCTGCTTAGTGTGTGTTTTGGTGTTGGTTGTATACATCCTGGTCATGCATAGGTCAGTGTGTGTGCTCATGGTGCTTCATTCACTTGACGCGACATAATGAGTCAGTAAAATACACCATTTATCAGAAAATGCATGTACTCGCGCATATACAAAGACTTAGGTATATGGGTGATCCATCTTCGAACCACGGTGCAAATGATTGTTGATGAATTAATTTCCTTCCTTTTATTTCTTTGTTAGCTTGACCTTTTGGGTGAACTAGTACAGGTATGCAACTTAGGGAATTAAAGCATCTGCAGTCGGGCTCCTCAAACGCCCCCTATACGGCCAGGCGGACGACCCTGTCACTGACAGATCACAAAATTGTGACCCAGACAGTCTTCTCATAACGGCCCTATACGCCCGTTGACTGACACCCCTTATATCCAACCCATATCTAGGGCGAATATGAGGAGGCCCGGACGCACGCGGGCGCGTCCGTCACATCGGACTGACAGGTAGGACCCACACAAAAACACGTCTAAACACAACAGTCCGGTGAGGGTACATTAGTTCACTGCTCATGCACGCCACCCAAGACTTCGAATCCGACTATTTAAGCTGGATGACGGCACCCCAACCCTAGCCGAGCCCATTTCCACCCTCTCTCTCTCCCCTTCGCGCCTTCACAGTCCAATCCAATCCACTCGGAGCTTGCCATCATGGCCAGGCAGTGGATCACCACCTACGCCATGCTCAATACGAAGTGGCGGTTCGAGCTCCTTGAGGAGATCTAGGCCTGCGTGAAGCTCGGGTTGCAGCCGACCTGCCTCCGGACTCGCGGGAGCCGGAGGAGGAGGAGGATGAAGGCGAGGCCGATCCGGCACCTCCGGCTACCGGCTTTGGCTTGGCGGACGCACTAGCGGAGTTCGATGTCGCCCAAGCGGAGGAGCGGCGGAGCAACAAACCATCCTCGACTCCATCCGCTCGAAGGTGGAGGTGAAGGCAAACCGTTGTTTCCTCGCGAGGCATGAGCTGAGAACGACGCCCTCTTCACGGACATGATGTCCGACAAGGAGCCGGGGCAGCGGGCGGTGGCCAAGGACCATGAGGTCGGTCCGTTCGCCACTGCCGGCGCGGAGGTTGTGTGCATCTCCAACGACGAGTAGTATAGGCTAGTTGTAGGTTATCTATGTAGTACATAGCTTTTCCGTTGCATGCTGTAATATGGATTTGAGGCATCAAATTTGAGGTTTGTGATCGCACCGGACGCAAAATGAGGGGTGACCGGGCCCTCTCCGTGGGCGCGTCCGCGGATCGTATGAGGGGCATCTTTGTCATGTCCAGTTGTAGATGCTGTTAGAGTTAGTATGTCTAGCGCCTGTTGGCCATAGTGTTGTCTTGGATGTCGATTGTTTGGTCTAGTCTTAGACTAATACAGATGCGATTCTACTTTTTATATCAAATGCATTGACGTAAGTTTTGCATTTTTCTTAGGAAAAGAGTTAGGATGTCTCGAGTCCATGACTTGTGTGGCATGATTTGAATTTGGAAGACGACAGCCCACTTCGAACGTAGAGATTTAATTTGAGTTACATGTGAGGAGAAGAAGTGCTTGCATTTGACTACGTGCGTGCTTATCCATGTGACCTACATTTGGATATTCTGCAAGTTCAGAGAAATGAACGCGTTTGGATATTTTGGCCTCTGAGCTAGTCTGGGGTACGTGTGACATGAATGACTAGGTGGCTTGGCTTTTCATCATACGGCCGGCCGGGCCTGAAATATCAAGGCCGTATATGGTAGTAGTAGTTCGTTAATTGGGTTGTCGCTATAGCGCCAAACGAGCTAAGATCTATAGCATGGCGAATCATGCATGCCACGAGACCTTGCCGAGAGGTTGTGGTACCACCAAGCACCATACGAATTAGTGCAGAAGAAGGCAAGCTAGAGGAGGCCAACAAGCGGGGCGCCCATGATAACGGAAAAACTTCAGATTTGGACCCTTGGATTTCCCAGCAACTGGATAGCCCGGGCAATTGTGGCATAGTATTGGCCGACGTACCTTTGTCGGTCGTCTGCGATTACAGTCAAATTTATCCTTCTCCTCATCATCCCTTTTTCAAAATGCCACCGGCTAGAAGCTGGCTCTCCTGAAAGTCTCATTGGCTTGTTTCCACAAAGAGCAAGCGCAGAACCGATGGATAGCTACACTGCAGCCTGCACACGCTTTGTCACTTGCAGTCGCAGAGGAGGGCGTAGCTGCTACTCTAGCTAGCCAGCTAGCTAGAGACAGTTGCTGTACGCTGCTGCTGGACTTGGTTCAGGCTGGCGGTTTCTTTCTCCTCCTCTGCAGGCTGCAGCCCAGCTGGGTGCATGCTGCCCTTTGCATTTGGGGAGCCGGCCAGGCGGCCGAGGCCAAACCGATCGACGACTTGTGCGAGGCGGACGCGCTCTCTCCGCCCTCTGCGCCGGTGCTGCCACCGGCGACGGCTCTGTGACGGGCAGCTGCCCCTTTTTCCTGCTGGGCTGTCGCGTGTCTCGTCCGTTTGCGTCTTTGCGGTCGATCAAAAGGCCAACGGCGAATCCGTGTGTGCGTGATGCATTCGTCATTCGGTAGAGGTGCACGTCCTTTGAACTCCACAGTAACCTCAGTGGCGCGCCCCGTTTTGTTCTTTTTCGGGTGTACGGATGAGCGGAGAGGAGCCAAAGTTCGTGGCAGAGTTGGGATCTGGTCTTTGTTTGCGCGGCGAGTGGTGAAATGTTGAGTGAAAAACTGAAAATGCAAAAGGTCTGTCTAGGACACATCTAGATATGACATGGTTATGTCACATCTAAATTGATGTCCACTCTGTTTGTGGTCTCTTTTTTTGTCCTAGTTTTTTTCGTTTCTTGTTGCTGCATTATATATTTGTGAGAGTTTAGATGTGACATCCTTAAAAAACATCTAGATGTGAATTAGACAAACTGAAATGCATCTGCATGGTGAACCCCCGGATCTGTGGCTAGCTAATTTTGGCAAGTCGACATCGGTTTAGTTTGATAATATTGTACTTGTACACGTATATGGATACATATGTAATTGTATTTGACCATCTATATATTGAGACGTGAGGTGGATGTTAACCCTCATGCAAAACCCTAAACCTACCCGTTTCAACTTGGTATCAGACGCCTCCCGGGCCGCCGCGACTCCCTCCGTGCCGCCCCGATCTCTCCTCCGCCGCCGCGTGCAGCCTTTCCGCGCCGCCGCTGTCGGTATCAAAACCGGTGGATCTAGGGTAGGGGTCCCGAACTGTGCGTCTAAGGTCGATGGTAACAGGAGACAGGGGACACGATGTTTACCCAGGTTCGGGCCATCTCTATGGAGGTAATACCCTACTTCCTGCTTGATTGATCTTGATGAATATAAGTATTACAAGAGTTGATCTACCACGAGATCGTAATGTCTAAAACCCTAAAAGTCTAGCCTGTATGATTATGATTGCCTCTACGAACTAAACCCTCCGGTTTATATAGACACCAGAGGGGACTAGGGTTGTACAAAGTCTGTTACAGAGAAAGGAATCTTCACATCCGAACGCCAAGCTTGCCATCCACGCCAAGGAGAGTCCCATCCGGACACGGGAGAGAGTCTTCTGTCTTGTATCTTCACGGCCCATCAGTCCAGCCCATGTCCAACAGGTCGGACGCTCGAGGACCCCTTAATCCAGGACTCCCTCAGTAGCCCCTGAACCAGGCTTCAATGACGAGGTGTCCGGCGTGCAGATTGTCTTTGGCATTGCAAGGCGGGTTCCTCCTCCGATCACTTCAAAGTACCTGACTTAGAGGGCTGTATTCGGCCTTCCATTTAATGTCGCACCCCTCGGCTCCTGTGCCTCCACACCTTCTGCTTCCACGCGTCGAGCGAATACGAGAGGTCGGGGTATTTTTTGCACATAACCCCCCGGCCATGCAAGAAAGGCCTCTATTTAAAGGGATTGGATCTCAGATCCATTCTACACCCAGCGGAAAATCCTTAAAGTCTTGCCAGGGGAAATCATTCAACATGACTAGCGTCCCCAGTTCTTCCTCCCGCCCTCACGGCTCCAAAAAAGGTGATTGGGAGAGGTGTTCGGTATCCCACGAGCAGTTGGTTAAGCTCCAAACACAGGGATTCCTTCCCCCCGCGGATCTGGTCCCTGTCCGAGCAGGATTGACCTCCATCACAGGCGAAGTTCTGGCGGAAATTTTTCCCAATCCAACTAGGGGGGAATGGGCGTGCTTCGTACCCTACTTGTTGAGAGGCGTCGGGTTTCCAATCCACCCTTTCCTCCGAGGACTCCTGGAGTATTACGGCCTCCTACTGCACAACCTCACGCCGGCCTCTGTCCTACACATCGCGGGTTTTGTTGCCCTTTGCGAGCTTTTCCTGGGCTGTGAAGCCCACTTTGATTTGTGGAGGAAGCTATTCTGCCTCGTCCCTCGCAACCAAGAGGGGTCGATATTCGAGGTGGGCGGCGCTGAAGTATGGCGCCGGGACCGGATACCTGTCCGGCACGCTGAAGAAGGTGCCCGAAGAATGGCCCTCAGAATGGTTCTATATTGAGGACGTCGCTCTCCCCGACCCAGTTCGAATGGGTCTTCCCGAATTTTCAAATGCTCCGTTGAAGAAACGCCACAACTGGCGCCCTCGGAGCCTCGAGGAGGAAGATAGCGCGGAAGTCCATCAATTGATGAGCAAGATAAGGACACTTGCCCAGTCCGGACTATCAATAATCGAGGTAATGGCGACTTCCATAGCGCGGGGGGTCCAGCCACTCCAATACAGAGGGCTTCCCATGTGGCACTATAATGGGGAAGATGACGCCTCACGCTGCGGTCGGAAGGGTCCGGACAACCCTGCCGCTTTGGCCAAAATATTGGCCGAGCTGTACAAAGAGGAGAAAGAGGAGTTCACTCGTCTCAAATGTCGAGATGGATATTCCATGTACAGCCCTCCTAGCTGGGTGAGTTCTAATCCCACCACATTACTCACCTCTTGTTGGGAATCGTAGCATAATTTTAAAATTTTCCTACGCTCACCAAGATGCATCTATGGAGTATACTAGCAACGAGGGGAAATGAGTGCATCTACATACCCTTGTATATCGCGAGCGGAAGTGTTCCAATGAACGTGGATGACGGAGTCATACTCGTCGTGATTCAAATCACCGATGACCGAGTGCCGAACGGGCGGCACCTCCGCGTTCAACACACGTACGGTGCAGCGACGTCTCCTCCTTCTTGATCCAGCAAGGGGAAGGAGAGGTTGATGGAGATCCAGCAGCACGACGGCGTGGTGGTGGATGTAGCGGGTCTCGGCAGGGCTTCGCCGAGCTTCTGCGAGAAGGAGAGGTGTAGCAGGGGGAGAGGGAGGCGCCAGGGGCTGGTGTGTTGCTGCCCTCCCTCCCCCCCACTATTTATAGGACCCCTGGGGGGCACCAGCCCTTGGGAGATCAGATCTCCAAGGGGGGCGGCGGCCAAGGGGGGGGAAGGGGTGGCTTCCCCCACAAGCCAAAGGGGGGCGCCCCCCAACCCTAGGGATTCCAACCCTAGGCGCAGGGGGAGGCCCAAGGGGGGCGCCCCAGCCCACTAAGGGCTGGTTCCCTTCCACTTTCAGCCCATGGGGCCCTCCGGGACAGGTGGCCCCACCCGGTGGACCCCCGGGACCCTTCCGGTGGTCCCGGTACAATACCGATAACCCCCGAAACTTTCCCGGTGGCCGAAACTGGACTTCCTATATATAATTCTTCACCTCCGGACCATTCCGGAACTCCTCGTGACATCCGGGATCTCATCCGGGACTCCGAACAACTTTCGGGTTTCCGCATACACATATCTCTACAACCCTAGCGTCACCGAACCTTAAGTGTGTAGACCCTACGGGTTCGGGAGACATGCAGACATGACCGAGACGCCTCTCCGGTCAATAACCAACAGCGAGATCTGGATACCCATGTTGGCTCCCACATGTTCCACGATGATCTCATCGGATGAACCACGATGTCGAGGATTCAGTCAATCCCGTATACAATTCCCTTTGTCAATCGATATGTTACTTGCCCGAGATTCGATCGTCGGTATCCCAATACCTTGTTCAATCTTGTTACCGGCAAGTCTCTTTACTCGTACCGCAATGCATGATCCCGTGACTAACGCCTTAGTCACATTGAGCTCATTATGATGATGCATTACCGAGTGGGCCCAGAGATACCTCTCCGTCACACGGAGTGACAAATCCCAGTCTCGATCCGCACCAACCCAACAGACACTTTCGGAGATACCCGTAGTGCACCTTTATAGTCACCCAGTTACATTGTGACGTTTGGCACACCCAAAGCACTCCTACAGTATCCGGGAGTTGTACGATCTCATGGTCTAAGGAAAAGACACTTGACATTGGAAAAGCTCTAGCAAACGAAACTACACGATCTTTATGCTATGATTAGGATTGGGTCTTGTCCATCACATCATTCTCCTAATGATGTGATCCCGTTATCAACGACATCCAATGTCCATAGTCAGGAAACCATGACTATCGGTTGATCAACGAGCTAGTCAACTAGAAGCTTACTAGGGACACGCTGTGGTCTATGTATTCACACATGTATTACGATTTCCGGATAACACAATTATAGCATGAACAATAGACAATTACCATGAACAAAGAAATATAATAATAACCATTTATTATTGCCTCTAGGGCATATTTCCAACAGTCTCCCACTTGCACTAGAGTCAATAATCTAGTTACATTGTGATGAATCGAACACCCATTGCGTCCTGGTGTTGATCATGTTTTGCCCTAGGGAGAGGTTTAGTCAACGGATCTGCTACATTCAGGTCCGTATGTACTTTACAAATATCTATGTCTCCATTTTGAACACTTTCACGAATGGAGTTGAAGCGACACTTGATATGCCTGGTCTTCCTGTGAAACCTGGGCTCCTTCGCAAGGGCAATAGCTCCAGTGTTGTCACAGAAGAGAGTCATCGGGCCCGACGCATTGGGAATCACCCCTAGGTCGGTAATGAACTCCTTCATCCAGACTGCTTCCTGTGATGCCTCCGAGGCTGCCATGTACTCCGCTTCACATGTAGATCCCGCCACGACGCTTTGCTTGCAACTGCACCAGCTTACTGCTCCTCCATTCAAAATATACACATATCTGGTTTGTGACTTCGAGTCATCCAGATCTGTGTCGAAGCTAGCGTCGACGTAACCCTTTACGACGAGCTCTTCGTCACCTCCATAAACGAGAAACATATCCTTAGTCCTCTTCAGGTACTTCAGGATATTCTTGACCGCTGTCCAGTGTTCCATGCCGGGATTACTTTGGTACCTTCCTACCAAACTTACGGCAAGGTTTACATCAGGTCTGGTACACAGCATGGCATACATAATAGACCCTATGGCCGAGGCATAGGGGATGACACTCATCTTTTCTATATCTTCTGCCGTGGTCGGGCATTGAGCCGTGCTCAATTGCACACCTTGCAATACAGGCAAGAACCCCTTCTTGGACTGATCCATATTGAACTTCTTCAATATCTTTTCAAGGTATGTACTCTGTGGAAGACCAATGAGGCGTCTCGATCTATCTCTATAGATCTTGATGCCTAATATATAAGCAGCTTCTCCAAGGTCCTTCATTGAAAAACACTTATTCAAATAGGCCTTTATAATTTCCAAGAATTCTATATCATTTCCCATCAACAGTATGTCATCCACATATAATATGAGAAATGCTACAGAGCTCCCACTCACTTTCTTATAAACACAGGCTTCTCCATAAGTCTGTGTAAACCCAAACGCTTTGATCATCTCATCAAAGCGAATGTTCCAACTCCGAGATGCTTGCACCAGCCCATAGATTGAGCGCTGGAGCTTGCATACTTTGTTAGCATTCTTAGGATCGACAAAACCTTCTGGCTGCATCATATACAACTCTTCCTTAAGGAAGCCATTAAGGAATGCCGTTTTGACGTCCATCTGCCATATCTCATAATCATAGTATGCGGCAATTGCTAACATGATTCGGACGGACTTCAGCTTCGCTACGGGTGAGAAAGTCTCATCCTAGTCAACCCCTTGAACTTGTCGATAACCCTTAGTGACAAGTCGAGCTTTGTAGATGGTCACATTACCATCCGCGTCTGTCTTCTTCTTAAAGATCCATTTGTTTTCTATGGCTCGCCGATCATCGGGCAAGTCAGTCAAAGTCCATACTTCGTTTTCATACATGGATCCTATCTCGGATTTCATGGCTTCTAGCCATTTATCGGAATCCGGGCCCGCCATCGCTTCTTCATAGTTCGAAGGTTCACCGTTGTCTAACAACATGATTTCCAGGACAGGGTTGCCGTACCACTCTGGTGCGGAACGTGTCCTTGTGGACCTACGAAGTTCAGTAGTAACTTGATCCGAAGCTTCATGATCATCATCATCAACTTCCTCCCCAGTCGGTGTAGGCACCACAGGAACATCTTCCCGTGCTGCGCTACTTTCCGGTATGGAAGGGGTGACTGTCACCTCATCAAGTTCCACTTTCCTCCCACTCAATTCTTTCGAGAGAAACTCCTTCTCCAGAAAGGACCCGTTCTTGGCAACGAAGATCTTGCCTTCGGATCTGAGGTAGAAGGTATACCCAATAGTTTCCTTAGGGTATCCTATGAAGACGCATTTTTCTGACTTGGGTTCGAGCTTTTCAGGTTGAAGTTTCTTGACATAAGCATCGCATCCCCAAACGTTTGGAAACGACAGCTTAGGTTTCTTCCCAAACCATAATTCATACGGTGTCGTCTCAACGGATTTCGACGGAGCCCTATTTAAAGTGAATGCGGCAGTCTCTAAAGCATAACCCCAAAATGAGAGCGGTAAATCGGTAAGAGACATCATAGATCGCACCATATCCAATAGGGTGCGATTACGACGTTCGGACACACCGTTTCGCTGAGGTGTTCCAGGCGGTGTGAGTTGTGAAACTATTCCACATTTCCTTAAGTGTGTACCAAATTCGTGACTTAAATATTCTCCACCACGATCTGATCGTAAGAATTTTATTTTCCTGTCACGTTGATTCTCAACCTCACTCTGAAATTCCTTGAACTTTTCAAAGGTTTCAGACTTATGTTTCATTAGGTAGACAAACCCATATCTACTTAAGTCATCAGTGAGAGTGAGAACATAACGATATCCTCCGCGAGCCTCAACACTCATTGGGCCACACACATCGGTATGTATGATTTCCAATAAGTTGGTTGCTCGCTCCATTGTTCCGGAGAACGGAGTCTTGGTCATCTTACCCATGAGGCATGGTTCGCACGTGTCAAATGATTCATAATCAAGAGACTCCAAAAGTCCATCCGCATGGAGCTTCTTCATGCGCTTGACACCAATGTGACCAAGGCGGCAGTGCCACAAGTATGTGGGACTATCGTTATCAACTTTACATCTTTTGGTATTCACACTATGAACATGTGTAACATCACGTTCGAGATTCATCAAAAATAAACCATTGACCAGCGGGGCATGACCATAAAACATATCTCTCAAATAAATAGAACAACCATTATTCTCGGATTTAAATGAGTAGCCATCTCGAATTAAACGAGATCCAGATACAATGTTCATGCTCAAAGCTGGCACTAAATAACAATTATTGAGGTTTAAAACTAATCCCGTGGGTAGATGCAGAGGTAGCGTGCCGACGGCGATCACATCGACCTTGGAACCATTCCCAACGCGCATCGTCACCTCGTCCTTTGCCAGTCTCCGTTTATTCCGTAGTTCCTGTTTTGAGTTACAAATATGAGCAACCGCACCGGTATCAAATACCCAGGAGCATGTATATCACATATACCTTTGGTGCTGCCAGCCTTCTTGTCCGCTAAGTATTTGGGGCAGTTCCGCTTCCAGTGACCACTTCCCTTGCAATAAAAGCACTCAGTTTCAGGCTTGGGTCCATTCTTCGAGTTCTTCCCGGTAACTGGTTTACCGGGCGCGGCTACTCCCTTGCCGTCCTTTTTGAAGTTCTTCTTACCCTTGCCCTTCTTGAACTTGGTGGTTTTATTCACCATCAACACTTGATGTTCTTTTCTGATCTCCCCTTCCGCTGATTTCAGCATTGAATATACCTCGGGAATGGTCTTTTCCATCCCTTGCGTATTGTAGTTCATCACAAAGCTCTTGTAGCTTGGTGGAAGCGACTGGAGGATTCTGTCAATGACCGCGTCATCCGGGAGATTAACTCCCAGCTGAGACAAGCGGTTGTGCAACCCAGACATTCTGAGTATGTGCTCACTAACAGAACTGTTCTCCTCCATTTTACAGCTGAAGAACTTGTCGGAGACATCATATCTCTCGACCCGGGCATGAGCTTGGAAAACCAATTTCAGCTCCTCGAACATCTCATATGCTCCATGTTTCTCAAAACGCTTTTGGAGACCCGGTTCTAAGCTGTAAAGCATGCCGCACTGAACGAGGGAGTAATCATCAGCACGTGTTTGCCAAGCGTTCATAACGTCTTGGTTCTCTGGGATTGGTGCTTCACCTAGCGGTGCTTCTAAGACATAATCTTTCTTGGCTACTATGAGGATGAGCCTCAGGTTCCGGACCCAGTCCGTATAGTTGCTGCCATCATCTTTCAGCTTGGTTTTCTCTAGGAACGCGTTGAAATTGAGGACAACGTT
The DNA here is from genome assembly GCF_018294505.1 of Triticum aestivum. NCBI lineage: Eukaryota > Viridiplantae > Streptophyta > Magnoliopsida > Poales > Poaceae > Triticum > Triticum aestivum. Next base: position 93,637,572 of record NC_057811.1, on the reverse strand, counting down.
GGCCATTTGATCTACAAGACATAGTGTAAAGATTTTAGACTAAGTTCATGATAATTGAGTTCATCTAATCAAATTATTTAATGAACTCGCACTCAGATAGACATCCCTCTAGTCATCTAAGTGAAACATGATCCGAGTTAACTAGGCCGTGTCCGATCATCACGTGAGACGGACTAGTCAGGATCGGTGAACATCTCCATGTTGATCGTATCTTCTATACGACTCACGCTCGACCTTTCGGTCCTCCGTGTTCCGGGGCCATGTCTGTACATGCTAGGCTCGTCAAGTTAACCTAAGTGTATTGCGTGTGTTCCGAGGCCATGTCTGTACATGCTAGGCTCGTCAACACCCATTGTATTCGAACGTTAGAATCTATCACACCCGATCATCACGTGGTGCTTCGAAACAACGAACCTTCGCAACGGTGCACAGTTAGGGTGAACACTTTCTTGAAATTAATATAAGTGATCATCTTACTTACTACCGTCGTTCTAAGCAAATAAGATGCAAAAACATGATAAACATCACATGCAATCAAATAGTGACATGATATGGCCAATATCATTATGCTCCTTTGATCTCCATCTTCGGGGCACCATGATCATCTTCGTCACCGGCATGACACCATGATCTCCATCATCATGATCTCCATCATCGTGTCTTCATGAAGTCGTCACGCCAACGATTACTTCTACTTCTATGGCTAACGTGTTTAGCAACAAAGTAAAGTAATTTACATGGCGTTATTCAATGACACGCAGGTCATTCAAAATAATAAAGACAACTCCTATGGCTCCTGCCGGTTGTCATACTCATCGACATGCAAGTCGTGATTCCAGGCGGTGTGAGTTGTGAAACTATTCCACATTTCCTTAAGTGTGTACCAAATTCGTGACTTAAATATTCTCCACCACGATCTGATCGTAAGAATTTTATTTTCCTGTCACGTTGATTCTCAACCTCACTCTGAAATTCCTTGAACTTTTCAAAGGTTTCAGACTTATGTTTCATTAGGTAGACAAACCCATATCTACTTAAGTCATCAGTGAGAGTGAGAACATAACGATATCCTCCGCGAGCCTCAACACTCATTGGGCCACACACATCGGTATGTATGATTTCCAATAAGTTGGTTGCTCGCTCCATTGTTCCGGAGAACGGAGTCTTGGTCATCTTACCCATGAGGCATGGTTCGCACGTGTCAAATGATTCATAATCAAGAGACTCCAAAAGTCCATCCGCATGGAGCTTCTTCATGCGCTTGACACCAATGTGACCAAGGCGGCAGTGCCACAAGTATGTGGGACTATCGTTATCAACTTTACATCTTTTGGTATTCACACTATGAACATGTGTAACATCACGTTCGAGATTCATCAAAAATAAACCATTGACCAGCGGGGCATGACCATAAAACATATCTCTCAAATAAATAGAACAACCATTATTCTCGGATTTAAATGAGTAGCCATCTCGAATTAAACGAGATCCAGATACAATGTTCATGCTCAAAGCTGGCACTAAATAACAATTATTGAGGTTTAAAACTAATCCCGTGGGTAGATGCAGAGGTAGCGTGCCGACGGCGATCACATCGACCTTGGAACCATTCCCAACGCGCATCGTCACCTCGTCCTTTGCCAGTCTCCGTTTATTCCGTAGTTCCTGTTTTGAGTTACAAATATGAGCAACCGCACCGGTATCAAATACCCAGGAGCATGTATATCACATATACCTTTGGTGCTGCCAGCCTTCTTGTCCGCTAAGTATTTGGGGCAGTTCCGCTTCCAGTGACCACTTCCCTTGCAATAAAAGCACTCAGTTTCAGGCTTGGGTCCATTCTTCGAGTTCTTCCCGGTAACTGGTTTACCGGGCGCGGCTACTCCCTTGCCGTCCTTTTTGAAGTTCTTCTTACCCTTGCCCTTCTTGAACTTGGTGGTTTTATTCACCATCAACACTTGATGTTCTTTTCTGATCTCCCCTTCCGCTGATTTCAGCATTGAATATACCTCGGGAATGGTCTTTTCCATCCCTTGCGTATTGTAGTTCATCACAAAGCTCTTGTAGCTTGGTGGAAGCGACTGGAGGATTCTGTCAATGACCGCGTCATCCGGGAGATTAACTCCCAGCTGAGACAAGCGGTTGTGCAACCCAGACATTCTGAGTATGTGCTCACTAACAGAACTGTTCTCCTCCATTTTACAGCTGAAGAACTTGTCGGAGACATCATATCTCTCGACCCGGGCATGAGCTTGGAAAACCAATTTCAGCTCCTCGAACATCTCATATGCTCCATGTTTCTCAAAACGCTTTTGGAGACCCGGTTCTAAGCTGTAAAGCATGCCGCACTGAACGAGGGAGTAATCATCAGCACGTGTTTGCCAAGCGTTCATAACGTCTTGGTTCTCTGGGATTGGTGCTTCACCTAGCGGTGCTTCTAAGACATAATCTTTCTTGGCTACTATGAGGATGAGCCTCAGGTTCCGGACCCAGTCCGTATAGTTGCTGCCATCATCTTTCAGCTTGGTTTTCTCTAGGAACGCGTTGAAATTGAGGACAACGTTGGCCATTTGATCTACAAGACATAGTGTAAAGATTTTAGACTAAGTTCATGATAATTGAGTTCATCTAATCAAATTATTTAATGAACTCGCACTCAGATAGACATCCCTCTAGTCATCTAAGTGAAACATGATCCGAGTTAACTAGGCCGTGTCCGATCATCACGTGAGACGGACTAGTCAGGATCGGTGAACATCTCCATGTTGATCGTATCTTCTATACTACTCACGCTCGACCTTTCGGTCCTCCGTGTTCCGGGGCCATGTCTGTACATGCTAGGCTCGTCAAGTTAACCTAAGTGTATTGCGTGTGTTCCGAGGCCATGTCTGTACATGCTAGGCTCGTCAACACCCATTGTATTCGAACGTTAGAATCTATCACACCCGATCATCACGTGGTGCTTTGAAACAACGAACCTTCGCAACGGTGCACAGTTAGGGTGAACACTTTCTTGAAATTAATATAAGTGATCATCTTACTTACTACCGTCGTTCTAAGCAAATAAGATGCAAAAACATGATAAACATCACATGCAATCAAATAGTGACATGATATGGCCAATATCATTATGCTCCTTTGATCTCCATCTTCGGGGCACCATGATCATCTTCGTCACCGGCATGACACCATGATCTCCATCATCATGATCTCCATCATCGTGTCTTCATGAAGTCGTCACGCCAACGATTACTTCTACTTCTATGGCTAACGTGTTTAGCAACAAAGTAAAGTAATTTACATGGCGTTATTCAATGACACGCAGGTCATTCAAAATAATAAAGACAACTCCTATGGCTCCTGCCGGTTGTCATACTCATCGACATGCAAGTCGTGATTCCTATTACAAGAATATGATCAATCTCATACATCACATATATCATTCATCACATCTTCTGGCCATATCACATCACATAGCACTTGCTGCAAAAACAAGTTAGACGTCCTCTAATTGTTGTTGCAAGTTTTTTTACGTGGTTTGTAGGTTTCTATCAAGAACATTTCTTACCTACGTATGACCACAACGTGATTTGCCAATTTCTATTTACCCTTCATAAGGACCCTTTTCATCGAATCCATTCCGACTAAAGTAGGAGAGACAGACACCCGCTAGCCACCTTATGCAACTAGTGCATGTCAGTCGGTGGAACCTGTCTCACGTAAGCGTACGTGTAAGGTCGGTCTGGGCCGCTTCATCCTACAATGCCGCCGAAACAAGAAATGACTAGTAGCGGCAAGAAGAATTGGCAAACTCAACGCCCACAACTGCTTTGTGTTCTACTTGTGCATAGTAACTACGCATAGGCCTGGCTCATGATGCCACTGTTGGGAATCGTAGCATAATTTTAAAATTTTCCTACGCTCACCAAGATGCATCTATGGAGTATACTAGCAACGAGGGGAAAGGAGTGCATCTACATACCCTTGTAGATCGCGAGCGGAAGCGTTCCAATGAACGTGGATGACGGAGTCGTACTCGTCGTGATTCAAATCACCGATGACCGAGTGCCGAACGGACGGCACCTCCGCGTTCAACACACGTACGGTGTAGCGACGTCTCCTCCTTCTTGATCCAGCAAGGGGAAGGAGAGGTTGATGGAGATCCAGCAGCACGACGGCGTGGTGGTGGATGTAGCGGGTCTCGGCAGGGCTTCGCCGAGCTTCTGCGAGAAGTAGATGTGTAGCAGGGGGAGAGGGAGGCGCCAGGGGCTGGTGTGTTGCTGCCCTCCCTCCCCCCCCCACTATTTATAGGACCCCTGGGGGGGTGCCAGCCCTTGGGAGATCAGATCTCCAAGGGGGGCGGCGGCCAAGGGGGGGGAGGGGTGGCTTCCCCCACAAGCCAAAGGGGGGCGCCCCCCAACCCTAGGGTTTCCAACCCTAGGCGCAGGGGGAGGCCCAAGGGGGGCGCCCCAGCCCACTAAGGGCTGGTTCCCTTCCACTTTCAGCCCATGGGGCCCTCCGGGACAGGTGGCCCCACCCGGTGGACCCCCGGGACCCTTCCGGTGGTCCCGGTACAATACCGATAACCCCCGAAACTTTCCCGGTGGCCGAAACTGAACTTCCTATATATAATTCTTCACCTCCGGACCATTCCGGAACTCCTCGTGACGTCCGGGATCTCATCCGGGACTCCGAACAACTTTCGGGTTTCCGCATACACATATCTCTACAACCCTAGCGTCACCGAACCTTAAGTGTGTAGACCCTACGGGTTCGGGAGACATGCAGACATGACCGAGACGCCTCTCCGGTCAATAACCAACAGCGAGATCTGGATACCCATGTTGGCTCCCACATGTTCCACGATGATCTCATCGGATGAACCACGATGTCGAGGATTCAGTCAATCCCGTATACAATTCCCTTTGTCAATCGATATGTTACTTGCCCGAGATTCGATCGTCGGTATCCCAATACCTTGTTCAATCTCGTTACCGGCAAGTCTCTTTACTCGTACCGCAATGCATGATCCCGTGACTAACGCCTTAGTCACATTGAGCTCATTACGATGATGCATTACCGAGTGGGCCCAGAGATACCTCTCCGTCACACGGAGTGACAAATCCCAGTCTCGATCCGCACCAACCCAGCAGACACTTTCGGAGATACCCGTAGTGCACCTTTATAGTCACCCAGTTACATTGTGGCGTTTGACACACCCAAAGCACTCCTACGGTATCCGGGAGTTGTACGATCTCATGGTCTAAGGAAAAGACACTTGACATTGGAAAAGCTCTAGCAAACGAAACTACACGATCTTTATGCTATGCTTAGGATTGGGTCTTGTCCATCACATCATTCTCCTAATGATGTGATCCCGTTATCAACGACATCCAATGTCCATAGTCAGGAAACCATGACTATCGGTTGATCAACGAGCTAGTCAACTAGAGGCTTACTAGGGACACGTTGTGGTCTATGTATTCACACATGTATTACGATTTCCGGATAACACAATTATAGCATGAACAATAGACAATTACCATGAACAAAGAAATATAATAATAACCATTTATTATTGCCTCTAGGGCATATTTCCGACACCTCTCTCCCTGAGTCATTTTTAACGAGCATCCATCCATCCATTTGTAACAGGAATGGCGGAAGGTTACCAAGGGGATCCATAGCCCCGCCCCATAGCCAGAGGATCACAACCGGGACCTTGACCCCGGATTCGAAGAGGATCCGGATATATTTGTGGAGCTTGAGGATGGAGTATTCTACCAGGCGAGCTATGATGGCACGGAGGTGGCCATCATCGCCGACTATCCCGGCCTCCTCCCGGCTTCGCATGTAAGTAATCAAGAGACACCTTCTTCGAAAGAGCTTCCTCATTACGCCTCACCCACCGCACTATCTCGTGCTCTAAAGGGGAGGTGCCCACCAGAGGCAACTCCTAAGAGAGGGGCGCCCGCGCCGAGCAAATCTTCGAAGAGGAAGGCGAACGACAACACGACAGAGCCTTCATCAAAGATGTATGGTTTTTTAATCATGCCCCCTAGCAGTCACATCAAACTGTGACATTGTCTGCTATGTCTTATCAGAAAAAACGCTCGCCGGACTATGTCTGGGGATCCTGACGGCCGCGCCTCCACAAGTCAGGTTCCAGACCCTGCCTTAAAGGGGATGGTTGATACAAGAGCGACGCCGGATTGTCCTTCTACATAGGATTCAGATGATGTATCCATCACAAACCCTGAAGTGGAAAGCGCTATGAATCATCAGCGCCGGCGGGCTGCTCTTCGCGACCCCGACTTTACAAAAGAGGCATTCAGCGCCTTCAGCTCGGCTGATGCATACATCCGAGCTGCTCGAGACGGGCTTACCAGAGCCACAGACCAGCATTTGAAAGATATGCGGGTAAGTACACATTTGTAAAAATCTGATAACTATATACCAGTAGCCCCCGAGACTTGAAGCAGTTGATACAACTGATTTAAGGATCATTGTATAACCAGGTGCTCACAGAAAAGAACAACATGTTGTCTCAAGAGCTGGAAAAGTGTCGGACCCAGCTAGCTGCTGCTACCGCCGAACTGGAGAAATCCAAGGAGGCATTGCCTGGTAATGTTCCCCTCCATCAAGAAAATATAATCATATACAATCAATATTAATACTTTTTGTATTCCCCATGGCAGGATCGTCGGATCAACTGAAGGAGGCCCTGAAAATCGCGCACGGGTGAACAAGAGGCCAAAAGGCAACGAGCCGCGGGCGAGCGTGTGCTGACACGGGTCAGGGATGATAAAAATAAGCTGCAGGATTCCAACACCCTGCTGGGCGAAGAGCTAAAAGACGTGCGAGCCCAGCTGGCTGACTCCGTGAAAGAGAATAAGAGACTACGAGGCGGCATATTCAGTATGCTTTTTGAACTTGCCTCCCTATAATTCGGTGAGGGCAGGAACTGATAGATTTATGTCTGTAGGTATGCTGACTGGCCGTCCTGAAGAGGAAATGTCCGGATCTCAAGGCGACCTGCTACAAGAGCTGTCCCAAATGCACGAGCGAGTTCGGCAAGCAATGCGGAGTGTTTCCAAGGCTTTATGGCCATCCGCCTCTCCTCCAGGAAGTATGGCGGAGCTCGTGGAGCTATTCAAAGGAGCACGGCGGCGTATTCGATTATGGAAGATATCAGCCTGCTGAGAAGGTGTGCGAGAGGCCTGGGCCATGGTGAAGACACGGTATACCAAGCTTGATCCGAATCATATGGCCCGGGTCATGCCTAAAGGGTTAGATGGAAAAGAAATTCCAGTTAGTTTAGTATATGACCAAGTAAAGGTAGCCGTCAAATATTCCCAACAGGATTGTAAGCTAGACAGCCTGTTAGACGGCATAAAGGAAGAAGTTTTTGAGTTCAAGTGACTATGTACTTCAATTGACATAATTGTCCCTAGCCGGATTGTAAAACGATTGTCATGGCAGACCTTTTCGCTTCGACCTCTGGACCCGAAGGTGCGGACTGTTTCTGAATACCAAAGCGGCAATATAGACCGGGGTATGCGTGGAAACCAGGCGTAGGGGTCATAGCTGCTTGAACAGACAAGTTGTATCCGGCTAGCTATGTTATATTACATTGTAATTGTAAGAAACATCTTCCAGAGAGAATAGTTCTGTTAAGGATTCCTTTCCCTGGGTGAACATGCGTTAGTGCGCATGCCCAAACTGTGATTGAAAAAATCGCAGTGTACGTGACGTCTGGGGGTTCATAGTGTAATGAGTATAACACATCTTTAGTCTGCCGACCGAATATTCCCTTAAGAACGCTAGCTTTCGGCTTCACCCAGTCTGAGGTACACGTCCGGATAACCTGGCAGTAACAATCGCAGAGGTGCTCCCTTTATGCCCTAGCCGGTCAAACGGGAATGTAGGGCATAAGCACAGGAGCCAGGAAACCCAGCTTGGCCAAAACTTAAGTCATAACGATGCATATAATGGCGAAGAAAAGGTACACATGAGGAAAAAGACACATGTGTGGTGAGCTTAATGCTCGAAAAATAATAACAAGCTTCTGTACAAGAAGCCCCCAGGTATTATGGGCGTACATATTTAAGGATGTGTACGTCATAGGTGTGTGGTTTAGCCGCACCAGAGCTTAAAGCTAGAATAAAAGTTAAAGAGAGGAAAAAATATTGGAAATAAAGGGAGAGGGAGACGAACAAAGAGTCTGGCTCTAGGCGTAGAATCTTCGGAGTCTGGCGGCATTCCACGGGTTCGGCTCTAAGCGGTTGTCCGATGCGTCACGCAAGCGGTATGCTCCTCCAGTGAGAACTTCATCTATGATGAAGGGACCCTCCCATTTGGGCTTGAGTTTGTCCTTTTTCTTCTTTGGTAAGCGTAGAATGAGTTCGTCAACGTTATAAGTCTTGGCCCGTACTTCTCTGCTTTGATATCTGCGGGCCTGCTGTTGATAAAATGCGGAACGGGCTTTTGCGACGTCATGCTCCTCCTCCGGGGCATCTAAGTTGTCCTGCCGATCAAGCTCAGCCTCTCTCTCTCTTCATACATGCGCACTCGAGGTGAGTCATGGATAATGTCGTAGGGCAGCACAACCTCTGCGTCGTACACCATAAAGAAAGGTGTATATCCGGTAGTGCGATTGGGCGTGGTCCGCAGCCCCCAGAGTATGGAGTCAAGCTCCTCAACCCAGTGCTTGTCTGATTCTTTCAAAGACCGCACTAGTCTAGGCTTAACGCCGCTCATAATAAGACCATTAGCTCGTTCGACTTGACCGTTTGTTTGTGAATGATAGATGGAGGCATAATCGAGCTTAATGCCCAAATTAGCACACCAGGCTTTTACCTCATCAGCTGTAAAATTAGAGCCGTTATCGGTGATGATACTATGTGGGACACCATAACGGTGCACAACACCGGATATGAAGTCTATCACTGGTCCGGCTTCAGCCGTTTTAACTGGTTTGGCCTCTATCCACTTGGTGAATTTATCTACCATGACCAATAGGTATTTTTTCTTGTGGCTTCCTCCTTTAAGGGGTCCGACCATATCGAGCCCCCAGACCGCAAAAGGCCAAGTAATGGGGATTGTTTGTAAAGCGGTGGGTGGCATGTGGCTTTGGTTGGCGAAAAGCTGGCAGCCGACACAACGTTGGACAAGGTCCTGTGCATCTGCTCGGGCTGTCGGCCAATAGAAACCTGTACGGAAGGCCTTACTTACCAGGGCCCGAGCCGCGGCGTGGTGAGCATCGAGACCGGCATGAATTTCGGCCAAGAGCTGTCGTCCCTCTTCTTCGGAGATGCATCTTTGAAGTACTCCGGTAGCGCTTTTCTTGTAGAGCTCTCCGTCATGGACCTTGTAGGCTTTCGAGCGCCGGACAATGCAGCGAGCCTCATTCTGATCCTCAGGGAGCTCTCGCCTATTACGGTAGGCCAAGAAGGGCTCGGTCCATGGGGCAATTACTACCATTATTAGATGGGCCGAACTTAATAGTTCGGGATCCGGAGTCCTGACCCAATTTGGGATCCGGAGTTTGAGAGACTTCCGAGCTTAATAGTTCGGGCTCCGGGATATCAACCGATTTTTCAGGTCCACCATCCGATTCTAGGTTCGGAGGATGGGCCTTGTCGCTCCGCGGACAGGTATCCGGCTCTTCGAGCTCGGAGATCCAAACGTAGTTCGTCCTCAATATAGAGGGAGAGTCGTTGTTTTGCTCCTCAACTACCGCTATCTGATGGGTGATCGGTGGAGATTTGATTTCTCTCTGATCGGGTTTAAGCCCAATCCGATCATAGTCTATTGCGACCCCCAAGGCAGCGATGCGATCCAGGAGTTCATTTAAAGACGACAACTCTGTCGTATCCATCCGTTTGGAGTATTCAGAGTCAACACGGAGGCGACTTTCGATGACCCGAGAAGTCATCATTGGCTTAACGGCCGAACAGGCGGTCATGGTAAAGCCACCCAGCCAGAGGGTTTGGCCTGTGGCCAGGGCTCCTTCGGAGGTGATACTGTCCTTGATAACAAGGCGAGCCATCAATCCTGTTTTCGACGTCACAGTGGAACTCTCAATGAAAGTACCAATGTCGGTGTCAAAACCGGCAGATCTCGGGTAGGGGGTCCCGAACTGTGCGTCTAAGGTCGATGGTAACAGGAGACAGGGGACACGATGTTTACCCAGGTTCGGGCCATCTCTATGGAGGTAATACCCTACTTCCTGCTTGATTGATCTTGATGAATATGAGTATTACAAGAGTCGATCTACCACAAGATCGTAATGGCTAAAACCCTAGAAGTCTTGCCTGTATGATTATGATCGCCTCTACGGACTAAACCCTCCGGTTTATATAGACAACATAGGGGACTAGGGTTGTACAAAGTCGGTTACAGAGAAAGGAATCTTCACATCCAAACGCCAAGCTTGCCATCCATGCCAAGTAGAGTCCCATCCGGATACGGGAGAGAGTCTTCTGTCTTGTATCTTCACGGCCCATCAGTCCGGCCCATGTCCAACAGGTCGGACGCCCGAGGACCCCTTAATCCAGGACTCCCTCAGCTGCCACTGCGAGTCCCCCGTCCGCTGCTGCGCACCGCTCTCCTCCGCGCCGCCGCAATGTCATCCGCCGCCTTGTCGCTCTCCAACTCCGTTGGCGCCATCACCTCTCCCGCGGCCGCCTCGGTTCCCGCCGCGCTCGCCGTTCCGGCGATCTCCATTTGCCTTGGCCGCAACAACTTCATGCTGTGTGGGGGGGCATCGCTCGTGCCAACCTCCATGGCTACCTTGATGGCACCACGACGGCACCAGACAAAACCATTGCCGTGGGCACTAGTGATGCCGCGACGACTGCCGCCAACCCAGCGTACCACCATTGGTGGACCCGGGATCAGAGGGTCAAGGGCCTTCTCCTCACCTCTATGGATGAGGATATTGCCTACCAGCTCATCAGCTGCGAGACGGTGCAGGTGGTGTGGACGGCCGTCGGTGCCATGTTCGGCACACAGAGCCGCGCAAACGTCCGTCACATCTGACGTCAGCTCCAGACGCTGAGGAAGGAGGAGTTGTGCGCGGCTGAGTACATGAACAAGATGAAGGCCCTGGCCAACACCATGGCAGCCGCTGGCTCCCCGATCCGTGATGGTGAGCTCATTGATCACATCCTCACAGGCTTGGCTCCGCCTACAACTCCATCGCCGCCTCCCTGGGTGTGAGTAATGCACCTATGCCCTACTCCAGTTTCTACTCGCTCGTTTTGTCTTTTGAAGCGCTGCAGGCCCAGCATAGTGCGGCGGAGGGGTGGTCTCCACTCTGCCAACGCCGTGACCCGTTCGGGTTCATACGGTACCGGCGGACATGCACCCTACTCGGAGCCCTACCCCTCGGATGATGGGGGGCGCCCGGCTGATGGGAACGGCCAGCCAGGGCAAGGCCGCCAAGGTGGCAATGGCAGCACCAACGGCGTCCGCGACCGCAACCCTGGCTACGTCGGCAATGGTCGGCAAGATGGGGGGCAATGCCGACAACAACGGCGGTGGTGGTCGTCGCAACAACCATTGGCGCCCCAGGTGTCAAATCTGCAAGAACTTGGGCCATGAGGCCGATGAGTGCTGCAAGCGCTATGACCAAGACCACAACACACGCTCCGCCAACTCGGCCTCCACCAACACCGTCGACTACCCTTGAGTGATGGATACCGGGGCCACGGATCACTTGACGAGTGATCTTGAACGTCTCCAGGTTCACGAGCGCTATGATGGCAAGGATCAGGTTCAGGTGGCTAATGGTGCAGGTTTGTCTATTTCACACATTGGTCATTCCCGCTTACCTGGTTCATCTCTAAAACTGCACAACATCCTTCATGTTCCACACATGAGCCGACATCTTCTTTCTGTCTATCGCCTTGTCTGTGATAATGACGTGTTTGTTGAGTTTCACCATCGTCTTTTCTTTGTTAAGGACAAGGCAACCAGGCGCGTCATTCTTCAAGGTAGAAGTCAGGGGGGTCTACCCGATTCCATTTGCTCGTGCATCGTCCTCATCGTCTCGCTATGCATCCTCCGGTGTTAGAGTTTCTTCATCGCAATGGCATCAGCGTCTTGGTCACCCTACAAATAATGTGGTCACCTCCATTGTTCGGAGTCATGATCTCCCGTGTTCTAGTTCAAATAATTCACCGTTAGTGTGTGATGCCTGTCAGCGTGCTAAGAGTCATCAACTACCTTATTCTACGTGTTATCATGTCACTACTACTGTACCTCTTGAATTAATACATTCAGATGTTTGGGGTCCCACTATTGCTTCTTCGGGGGGTTACAAGTATTATGTTAGCATTGTTGATGACTACACGTGTTTCACTTGGATTTATTTGCTTAAACACAAGTCTGATGTTGAGCAAGTCTTCTATAATTTTCAAGCTCATGTCGAACGCCTTTTGGATTGTAAAATCAAGGCCGTTCAGTTTGATTGGGGTGGTGAATACCACAAACTTCATCGCTACATTCAATGCGCATCTCTCATCGTGTGTCGTGTCCACATACATCTCAGCAGAACGGTATTGCCGAGCGCAAACACCGTCATTTGGTAGAGACCGGCCTCGCTTTGCTTGCGCACTCTTCTCTCCCACTGCGGTTTTTAGATGAGGATTTTCTCACGGCATGTTATCTCATCAACTTGGGTTCTCAACAAGGATACACCTTTGTTCCGTCTGTTTCATGTTCAGCCCAACTATTCCCCACTTCGAATTTTTGGGTGTGCTTGCTGGCCTAGTCTTCGCAAATACAATGCTCACAAGCTTGAGTTCCGTTCCAAGATGTGCATCTTCCTTGGCTATAGCCCTCTGCATAAGGGCTATAAGTGTCTTGATCGCACCTCATGGAGGATATATATTTCTTGTGACGTTGTTTTCGACGAGACTGTTTTTCCTTATTCCAACCCAGGTGTTTTGGTTGACATTGCTTCTCTTGAACATGCCATCACTTTTCCATCTAATGAACCGGTTTCGGATGTCCATGTGCGCAAATATGACATGTCCTATTTATCATCTAACTTGTTACATGCAGACGATGTTGCTTTGTTTTCTTCCTAGGAAACCGTCGTTCCTCCTGCGCCCGATGTTGTGATCGATGTGCATGCATCGGATGTGCATCTCACGCCCCCTGATGCTGGCCCACCTAACACGCCAGTTGGTGAGTCCGCGGCCTCGGCTGGGTCGCCGTCTGCGTCTCCCGGGCTGCCCCCATTGCCTGGCTCCCCCGCGTCGCATGGACCGGCCCAGCCCACCGTTTCCCCCGGCCCGTGTTGCCTGTTGCTGAGGAGTCCTCAGCCGCGACACCACTGGCTGGGTCCCCGTCGCCGCCGCCACCTTCTACCGGCGGTGCAGCTCTGGGGCATGCCATGGTCACACATCATCGTGATCATACGCGCAAGGACAAGACTTACACCGATGGCACGGTTTGGTATGATTCCCGTCGGCGTGCAATTTTCGCCTCGCCGGTTTCTCATCGTGACGCTCTTGGTGAACCCGCTTGGCGTGCCGCCATGTCTGAGGAATTTTCTGCTCTTCATCATACCAACACCTGGGTGTTGGTGCCTCGGCCTCCCGGTGTTAATCTTGTGGGCAGCAAGTGGATTTTCAAGACCAAGCATCGTCTGGATGGTTTTGTTGACAAGCACAAAGCTTGCCTTGTTGCTCGTGGTTTTACTCAACAGCAAGGGATAGACTATGGAGATACTTTCAGCCCAGTGGTGAAGCCTGCCACTGTTCGCCTGGTTCTCTCTCTCGCTGTGTCTCGTGGGTGGAGCCTTCGACAGATTGATGTGAGTAATGCTTTTCTACACGGTTACTTGGCCGAAGATGTCTATATGCAGCAGCCCCCCGGATTTGAGGATGCTATTCATCCCTCTCATGTCTGCAAACTTCAGAGGTCCATCTACTGGCTCAAGCAATCGCCTCGTGCCTGGTATGCTCGGTTGAGTAAGCGCCTCTCACAGCTTGGTTTTGTTGCCTCCAAAGCAGGCACGTCCTTGTTCATCTTTTCACATGGTGCTATTCAGATATACATGTTGGTGTAAGTTGATGATATTGTGATTGCTGGCTCTACATCCGTTGTGGTTAATCGCCTTGTGTAGTCATTGTCTGCTACTTTTCCCATCAAAGACTTGGGTCGGCTGGAGTACTTCCTCGGATTGGAAGCGTCCTTTCATTTAGGGGGCATGACATTGACGCAGAAAAAGTATGCGCTTGATCTTCTTCATCGCATCAACATGGAGAACTGCAAGTCCACTTCCACTCCGCTTGCTACATCCGAGAGCCTCTCACGTCACAGTGGTGCACTATTGGGTACTGATGACTCTTTCAGGTATCGCAGTGTAGTTGGAGTACTTCAGTATTTGACACTCACTCATCCCGATATCTCCTTTGATGTGAACAAAGTGTGTCAGTTTCTACCTCAGCCTACGGAGACTCATTGGGAAGTAGTTAAGCGCATTCTGAGGTATGTCGAAGGTACACTAGATACAGGACTACGGATTCGTAAGTCCAGACTTACGGGAGTCAGTATATTCACCGATGCAGACTGGGCAGGCTGTGTTGATGACAGGCGTTCTACTGGTGGTTTTGTTGTGTTTGTTTGACCCAACCTTATATCTTGGAGTTCAAAGAAGTAGCCTACAGTCTCGAGATCTAGCACCGAGGCAGAGTATAAGGCATTGGCCAATGGCGCAGCTGAAGCCATTTGGATAGACTCAGTTCTCACAGAACTTGGAGTTACACAGTAGTGCACGCCCATATTGTGGTGTGACAATTTAGGGGCAACTTACCTGACGGCGAATCCGATGTTTCATGCTTGGACGAAACACATTGAGATGATTTCCATTTTGTGAGGGAATGAGTAGCTGCAGGTGCATTGGAAGTCAGGTTCATTTCAACAGATGATCAGCTAGCGGATGTATTTACTAAACCCGCTACTCGACAGATGCTAGACTGCTTCAGAACCAATCTGAATCTTGTCTGTAGTTCAGATTGAGGGGGCATGTAAAATAGGGTCTAGTTTGCATATACTGTACTTGTACACGTATACGGATACGTATGTAATTGTAATCTGATCATCTATATATTGAGACATGAGGTGGATGTTAACCACCACGCAAAACCCTAAACCTACCCGTTTCAACTGAAGTTGGTTATAAAGTGGACACACGTCAAACTTGACAAGATCAAGTGTTGTTTCATCTGGAACGGAGACAGGATCATGATCACTAGGATGGCAACCCGCTTGTAAATTGGATGATGGTGACGTCCTTACGCTCAAAACTTGTGGAAGCACCGCAATAGCTGTGCTTCTGAGGGTAGCTATGTTGGGAAACGTAGCATGCAATTTCAAAAAAATTCCTACGCTCAAGCAAGATCTGTCTAGGAGATGCATAGCAACGAGAGGGGGAGAGCGTGTCCACATACCCTCGTAGACCGAAAGCGGAAGCGTTTGACAATGCGGTTGATGTAGTCGAACTTCTTCTCGTTCCGACGATCAAGTACCGAGTATGGCACCTTCGAGTTCGGCACACGTTCACCTCGATGACGTCCCTCGAACTCTTGATCTAGCAAAGTGTCGAGGGAGAGTTTCGTCAGCACGACGGCGTGGTGACGGTGATGGTGAAGTGATCCGCGCAGGGCTTAGGCTAAGCACTACGAAGATATGACCGGAGGCGTAAACTGTGGAGGGGGGCGCCGCACACGGCTAGGAATCAATGTTCTGAGTTCTAGCGGTGCCGTCCCCCCCCCCCCCCACATATATATAGGTGGGAGAGGGAGAGGGGCAGCAAGGGGCGCCCCAAGTAGGAGTAATCCTACTTGGGCGCCTCCTCCAAGTCGGCCTCCCTGAAGGAAATATGCCCTAGAGGCAATAACAAAGTTGTTATTTATATTTCCTTATATCATGATAAATGTTTATTATTTATGCTAGAATTGTATTAACTGGAAACTTAGTACATGTGTGAATACATATGCAAAACAGAGTGTCCCTACTATGCCTCTACTTGACTAGCTCGTTAATCAAAGATGGTTAAGTTTCCTCACCATAGACATGTGTTTTCATTTGATGAACGGGATCACATCATTAGAGAATGATGTGATGGACAAGACCCATCCGTTAGCTTAGCATACTGATCGTTAAGTTTTATTGCTATGGCTTTCTTCATGACTTATACATATTCCTCTGACTATGAGATTATGCAACTCCCGAATACCGGACGAACACCTTGTGTGCTATCAAACGTCACAACGTAACTGGGTGATTATAAAGATGCTCTACAGGTGTCTCCAAAGGTTTTTGTTGGGTTGGCATAAATCAAGATTAGGATTTGTCACTCCGAGTATCGGAGAGGTATCTCTGGGCCCTCTCGGTAATGCACATCACTATAAGCCCTGCAAGCAATGTGACTAATGAGTTAGTTACGGGATGATGCATTACGGAACGAGTAAAGAGACTTGCCGGTAATAAGATTGAACTAGGTATGATGATACCGACGATCGAATCTCAGGCAAGTAACATACCGATGAAAAGTTGATGGAGATCCAGCAGCACGACGGCGTGGTGGTGGAAGTAGTGGGATCCCGGCAGGGCTTCGCCAAGCGCAAGCGGGGAGGAAGAGGTGTCACGGGAGGGAGGGAGGCGCCAGGGCTTGGGGTGCTTCTCCCATGCGCCTCCCCACTATATATAGGGGTGGAGGGGGCTGGTTTCTTGCCCTCCAAATCCATTGGGGCGTTGGCAAAGGTGGGGGAAAGAAATCCCATCATTTCCCTTCCCCACCGATTGTTATCCCCCTTTTTAGGGATCTTGATCTTATCCCTTCGGGATATGATCTTATTCCTTCTAAGGTGGGATCTTGGTGCGCCTTGACCAGGGGTGTGGGGCCTTGCCCCCACTACCCACGTTCATGTGGGTCCCCCCATGCAGGTGGTCCCCACTTCGGAACCTTCTAGAACCTTCCCGGTATAATACCGAAAAATCCCGAACATTTTCCGGTGGCCAAAATAGGACTTCCCATATATAAATCTTTACCTTCGGACCATTCCGGAACTCCTCGTGACGTCCGGGATCTCATCCAGGACTCCGAACAACTTTCGGTTAACCGCATACTAATATCTCTACAACTCTAGCGTCACCGAACCTTAAGTGTGTAGACCCTACGGGTTCGGGAGACATGCAGACATGACCGAGACGACTCTCCGGTCAATAACCAATAGCGGGATCTGGATACCCATGTTGGCTCTCACATGTTCCACGATGATCTCATTGGATGAACCACGATGTCGAGGATTCAATCAATCCCGTATACAATTCCCTTTGTCAATCGGTACGTTACTTGCCCGAGATTCGATCGTCGGTATCCCAATACCTTGTTCAATCTCGTTACCGGCAAGTCACTTTACTCGTACCATAACGCATGATCCCGTGGCTAACTCCTTAGTCACATTGAGCTCATTATGATGATGCATTACCGAGTGGGGCCAGAGATACCTCTCCGTCATACGGAGTGACAAATCCCAGTCTCGATTCGTGCCAACCCAACAGACACTTTCGGAGATACCTGTAGTGCACCTTTATAGCCACCCAGTTACGTTGTGACGTTTGGTACACCCAAAGCATTCCTACGGTATCCGGGAGTTGCACAATCTCATGGTCTAAGGAAATGATACTTGACATTAGAAAAGCTCTAGCAAACGAACTACACGATCTTGTGCTATGCTTAGGATTGGGTCTTGTCCATCACATCATTCTCCTAATGATGTGATCCCGTTATCAATGACATCCAATGTCCATGGTCAGGAAACCATAACCATCTATTGATCAACGAGCTAGTCAACTAGAGGCTTACTAGGGACATGTTGTGGTCTATGTATTCACACATGTATTACGGTTTCCAGTTAATACAATTATAGCATGAACAACAGACAATTATCATGAACAAGGAAATACAATAATAACCATTTTATTATTGCCTCTAGGGCATATTTCCAACAGTCTCCCACTTGCACTAGAGTCAATAATCTAGTTCACATCACCATGTGATTAACACTCAAAGTTCACATCGCCATGTGACTAATACCCAAGAGTTTACTAGAGTCAATAATCTAGTTCACATCACCATGTGATTAACACTCAATGAGTTCTAGGGTTTGATCATGTTATGCTTACGAGAGAGGTTTTAGTCAACGGGTCTGCAACATTCAGATCCGTGTGTGCTTTACAAATCTCTATGTCATCTTGTAGATGCAGCTACCACGCGCTACTTGGAGCTATTCCAAATAACTGCTCTACTATACGAATCCGGTTCACTACTCAGAGTCATCCGGATTAGTGTCAAAGTTTGCATCGACGTAACCCTTTACGACGAACCCCCTTTCCACCTCCATAATCGAGAAAATTCCTTAGTCCACTAGATACTAAGGATAAGTTCGACCGCTGTCATGTGATCCCTTCCTGGATCACTATTGTACCCCTTGACTAACTCATGGCAAGGCACACTTCAGGTGCGGTACACAGCATAGCATATTGTAGAGCCTACGTCTAAAGCATAGGGGACGACCTTCGTCCTTTCTCTTTCTTCTGCCGTGGTCAGGTCTTGAGTCTTACTCAATACTCACACCTTGTAACACAGCCAAGAACTCCTTCTTTGCTGATCTATTTTGAACTCCTTCAAAATCTTGTCACGGTATGTATTCATTTGAAAGTACTATTAAGCGTTTTTGATCTATCCTTATAGATCTTGATGCTCAATGTTCAAGTAGCTTAATCCAGGTTTTCCATTAAAAACACTTTTCAAATAACCCTGGATGCTTTCCAGAAATTCTACATCATTTCTGATCAACAATATGTTAACAACATATACTCATCAAAAATTCTATAGTGCTCCCACTCACTTCTTTGGAAATACAAGTTTCTCATGAACTTTGTATAAACCCAAAATCTTTGATCATCTCATCAAAGCGTTCATTCCAACTCCGAGATGCTTACTCCAATCCTTAGAAGGATTGCTGGAGCTTTGCATACTTGTTAGCATCTTTCAGGATTGACAAAACCTTCTGGTTGTATCACATACAACCTTTCCTCAAGAAAATCGTCGAGGAAACAATGTTTTGACATCCTATCTGCAAGATTTCATAAATAATGCAGTAACTGCTAATATAATTCTAACAGACTCTTAGCATCGCTACGAGTGAGAAAGTCTCATCGCAGTCAACTCCTTGAACTTGCCGGAAAACATCTTAACGACAAGTCGAGCTTTCTTAATGGTGACACTTACCATCATTGTCTGTCTTCCCTTTAAAATCCATCTGTACCCAACAGCCTTACGACCATCAAGTAGTTCTTTCAAAGTCTATACTTTGTTTTCATACATGGATCCTCTCGGATTTTATGGCCTCGAGCCATTCGTCGGAATCCGGGCCCACCATCGCTTCTCCATAGCTCGTAGGTTCATTGTTGTCTAGCAACATGACTTCCAAGACAGGATTACGTACCACTCTGAAGTAGTACGCATCCTTGTCGTCCTATGAGGTTTGGTAGTGACTTGATCTGAAGTTTCATGATCACTATCATAAGCTTCCACTTCAATTGGTGTAGGTGCCACAGGAACAACTTCCTGTGCCCTGCTACACATTAGTTGAAGTGACGGTTCAATGACCTCATCAAGTCTCCACCATCCTCCCACTCAATTCTTTCGAGAGAAACTTTTCCTCGAGAAAGGACCCGTTTCTAGAAACAATCACTTTTGCTTCCAGATCTGAAATAGGAGGTATACCCAACTGTTTTGGGTATTCTATGAAGATGCATTTATCCGCTTTGGGTTCGAGCTTATCAGCCTGAAACTTTTTCACATAAGCGTCGCAGCCCCAAACTTTTAAGAAACGACAGCTTAGGTTTCTCTAAACCATAGTTCATACGGTGTCGTCTCAACGGAATTGCGTGGTGCCCTATTTAAAGTGAATGCGGTTGTCTCTAATGCCTAACCCATAAACGATAGTTGTAATTCGATAAGAGACATCATGGTATGCACCATATCCAATAGGGTGCAGTTATGATGTTCGGACACACCATCACAATATGGTGTTCCAGGCGGTATTAGTCGTGAAACAATTTCCACAATTTCTTAATTGTGTGCCAAACTCGTAACTCAGATATTCATCTCTATGATCATATCACAGACATTTTATCCTCTTGTCACGACGATCTTCAACTTCACTCTGAAATTACTTGAACCTTTCAATAATTCAGACTTGTGTTTCATCAAGTAAATATTCTCAGCATCTACTCAAATCATCTGTGAAGTAAGAACATAACGATATCCACTGCGTGCCTCAGCACTCATTGGACTGCACACATCAAATGTATTACTTCCAACAAGTTGCTCTCTTGTTCCATCTTACTGAAAACGAGGCCTTTCAGTCATCTTGCCCATGTGGTATGATTTGCATGTCTCAAGTGATTCAAAATCAAGTGAGTCCAAATGATCCATCTGTATGGACTTTCTTCATGCATATATACTAATAGACATGGTTCGCATGTCTCAATCTTTTCAAAAACGAGTGAGTCCAAAGATCCATCAACATGGAGCTTCTTCATGCGTTTTATACCAATATGACTCAAGTGGCAGTGCCACAAGTATGTGGTACTATCATTACTATCTTATATCTTTTGGCATGAACATGTGTATCACTACGATCGAGATTCAATAAACCATTCATTTTAGGTGCAAGACCATTGAAGGTATTATTCAAATAGACAGAGTAACCATTATTCTCCTTTAATGAATAACCGTATTGCGATAAACATAATCCAATCATGTCTATGCTCAACGCAAACACCAAATAATAATTATTCAGGTTTAACCCCAATCTCGATGGTAGAGGGAGCATGCGATGCTTGATCACATCAACCTTGGAAACACTTCCAACACATATCGTCATCTCACCTTTAGCTAGTCTCCGTTTATTCCGCAGCTTTTATTTCGAGTTACTAACACTTAGCAACCGAACCGGTATCTAATACCCTGGTGCTACTAGGAGTACTAGTAAAGTACACATTAATATAATGTATATCCAATATACTTCTGTCGACCTTGCCAGCCTTCTCATCTACGAAGTATCTAGGGTAGTTCTGCTTCAGTGACCGTTCCCCTCATTTCAGAAGCACTTAGTCTCGGGTTTGGGTTCAACCTTGGGTTTCTTCACTAGAGCAGCAACTGATTTGCCGTTTCATGAAGTATCCCTTCTTGCCCTTGCCCTTCTAGAAACTAGTGGTTTTACTAACCATCAACAATTGATGCTCCTTCTTGATTTCTACTTTCGCGGTGTCAAACATCGCGAGTTGCTCAAGGATCATCATGTCTATCCCTGATATGTTATAGTTCATCACGAAGCTCTAATAGCTTGGTGGCAGTGACTATGGAGAACCATCACTATCTCATCTGGAAGATTAACTCCCACTCGATTCAAGTGATTGTAGTACTCAGACAATCTGAGCACATGCTCAACGATTGAGCTTTTCTCCCTTAGTTTGCAGGCTTAAGAAACTTGTCAGAGGTCTCATACCTCTTGACGTGGGCATTAGTCTGAAATCCCAATTTCAGTCTTTGGAACATCTCATATGTTCTGCGACGTTTCAAAACCGTCTTTGGTGCCACAATTTTAAACCGTTAGCATCACACACTGAACTATCACGTAGTCATCAAAACGTGTATGTCAGATGTTTCGTAACATCTACAGACGACGCTCGAGGTTCAGCACACCGAGCGGTGCATTAAGGACATAAGCCTTCTGTGCAGCAATGAGGACAATCCTCAGTTTACGGACCCAGTCCGCATAATTGCTACTATCAACTTTCAACTAAATTTTCTCTAGGAACATATCTTAGTAGAACTAAAGCGTAAGCTACGACATTATTTGCAAAGACCTTTTGACTATGTTCATGATAATTAAGTTCATCTGATTATTTAATGAACTCCCACTTAGATAGACATCCCTCTAGTCATCTAAGTGATACATGATCCGAATCGACTAGGCCGTGTCCGATCATCACGTGAGACGGACTAGTCATCATCGGTGAACATCTCCATGTTGATCGTATCTACTATACGACTCATGTTCGACCTTTCGGTCTCTTGTGTTCCGAGGCCATGTCTGTACATGCTAGGCTCGTCAAGTCAACCTAAGTGTTTTGCTTGTGTTCCGAGGCCATGTCTGTACATGCTAGGCTCGTCAACACCCGTTGTATGCGAACGTTAGAATCTATCACACCCGATCATCACGTGGTGCTTCGAAACAACGAACCTTCGCAACGGTGCACAGTTAGGGGGAACACATCTCTTGAAATTTTAGTGAGGGATCATCTTATTTATGCTACCGTCGTTCTAAGCAAATAAGATGTAAACATGACAAACATCACATGCAAATCATAAAGTGACATGATATGGCCAATATCATCTTGCGCCTTTTGATCTCCATCTTCGAGGCGCGGCATGATCACCTTCGTCACCGGCATGACACCATGATCTCCATCATCGTGTCTTCATGAAGTTGTCTCGCCAACTATTACTTCTACTACTATGGCTAACGGTTAGCAATAAAGTAAAGTAATTACATGGCGTTTTTCATTGACACGCAGGTCATACAATAAATTAAGACAACTCCTATGGCTCCTGCCGGTTGTCATACTCATCGACATGCAAGTCGTGATTCCTATTACAAGAACATGATCAATCTCATACATCACATATATCATTCATCACATCCTTTTGGCCATATCACATCACATAGCATACCCTGCAAAAACAAGTTAGACGTCCTCTAATTGTTGTTGCATGTTTTACGTGGCTGCTATGGGTTTCTAGCAAGAACGTTTCTTACCTACGCAAAAGCCACAACGGTGATATGCCAATTGCTATTTACCCTTCATAAGGACCCTTTTCATCGAATCCGATCCGACTAAAGTGGGAGAGACAGACACCCGCTAGCCACCTTATGCATCAAGTGCATGTCAGTCGGTGGAACCTGTCTCACGTAAGAGTACGTGTAAGGTCGGTCCGGGCCGCTTCATCCCACAATGCCGCCGAATCAAGATAAGACTAGTAACGGTAAGCAAATTGAACAAATCATCGCCCACAACTACTTTGTGTTCTACTCGTGCATAGAATCTACGCATAAACCTGGCTCATGATGCCACTGTTGGGGAACGTAGCAGAAATTCAAAATTTTCCTACGTGTCACCAAGATCAATCTAGGAGATGCTAGCAACGAGAGGGAGGAGTGCATCTACATACCCTTGTAGATCGCGAGCGGAAGCGTTCAAGAGAACGGGGTTGATGGAGTCGTACTCGTCGTGATCCAAATCACCGATGATCCTAGCGCCGAACGGACGGCACCTCCGCGTTCAACACACGTACGGAGCGGGGACGTCTCCTCCTTCTTGATCCAGCAAGGGGGGAGGAGAAGTTGATGGAGATCCAGCAGCACGACGGCGTGGTGGTGGAAGTAGCGGGATCCCGGCAGGGCTTCGCCAAGCGCAAGCGGGGAGGAAGAGGTGTCACGGGAGGGAGGGAGGCGCCAGGGCTTGGGGTGCTGCTCCCATGCGCCTCCCCACTATATATAGGGGTGGAGGGGGCTGGTTTCTTGCCCTCCAAGTCCATTGGGGCGTTGGCAAAGGTGGGGGAAAGAAATCCCATCATTTCCCTTCCCCACCGATTGTTATCCCCCTTTTTTAGGGATCTTGATCTTATCCCTTCGGGATATGATCTTATTCCTTCTAAGGTGGGATCTTGGTGCGCCTTGACCAGGGGTGTGGGGCCTTGCCCCCACTACCCACGTTCATGTGGGTCCCCCCATGCAGGTGGGCCCCACTTCGGAACCTTCTAGAACCTTCCCGGTACAATACCGAAAAATCCCGAACATTTTCCGGTGGCCAAAATAGGACTTCCCATATATAAATCTTTACCTCCGGACCATTCCGGAACTCCTCGTGACGTCCGGGATCTCATCCGGGACTCCGAACAACTTTCGGTTAACCGCATACTAATATCTCTACAACTCTAGCGTCACCGAACCTTAAGTGTGTAGACCCTACGGGTTCGGGAGACATGCAGACATGACCGAGACGACTCTCCGGTCAATAACCAACAGCGGGATCTGGATACCCATGTTGGCTCCCACATGTTCCACGATGATCTCATCGGATGAACCACGATGTCGAGGATTCAATCAATCCCGTATACAATTCCCTTTGTCAATCGGTACGTTACTTGCCCGAGATTCGATCGTCGGTATCCCAATACCTTGTTCAATCTCGTTACCGGCAAGTCACTTTACTCGTACCGTAACGCATGATCCCGTGGCTAACTCCTTAGTCACATTGAGCTCATTATGATGATGCATTACCGAGTGGGCCCAGAGATACCTCTCCGTCATACGGAGTGACAAATCCCAGTCTCGATTCGTGCCAACCCAACAGACACTTTCGGAGATACCTGTAGTGCACCTTTATAGCCACCCAGTTACGTTGTGACGTTTGGTACACCCAAAGCATTCCTACGGTATCCGGGAGTTGCACAATCTCATGGTCTAAGGAAATGATACTTGACATTAGAAAAGCTCTAGCAAACGAACTACACGATCTTGTGCTATGCTTAGGATTGGGTCTTGTCCATCACATCATTCTCCTAATGATGTGATCCCGTTATCAATGACATCCAATGTCCATGGTCAGGAAACCATAACCATCTATTGATCAACGAGCTAGTCAACTAGAGGCTTACTAGGGACATGTTGTGGTCTATGTATTCACACATGTATTACGGTTTCCAGTTAATACAATTATAGCATGAACAACAGACAATTATCATGAACAAGGAAATACAATAATAACCATTTTATTATTGCCTCTAGGGCATATTTCCAACAATTCGGACACCAGAATGGTTTTGAGTGGTTTGGGTATTTTTCCGGAGTACCGAGGGGTTACCGGAACCCCCCCGGGGAAGTAATGGGCCTTCATGGGCCATAGGGGAGAAAGAGAGGGGATCCCGCAGGGTGGGCCCCCCCCAAGGGAGTCCGAATTGGACAAGGGGAGGGGCCGTGGCCCCCTTTCCTCTTTCCCTCTCCCTCTCCCTCTCCTTCCCTTTTCCCTCCGATGAGAAAGGAAAAAGAGGGGGGCCGAATCCTACTATGAGTGGAGTCCTAGTAGGACTCCCCCGTTGGCGCGCCCCCTTGGTGGCCGGCCTCCTCCTCCCCTCCTTTATATACGGGGGCAGGGGCACCCCAAAGCACAACAGTTGTTCTCTTAGCCGTGTGCGGTGCCCCCCTCCACAGTTTACTCCTCCGATCATAGCGTCGTAGTGCTTAGGCGAAGCCCTGCGCGGAGCACATCACCATCACCGTGACCATGCCGTCGTGCTGACGAAACACTCCCTCGACCCTCTGATGGATCAAGAGTTTGAGGGACGTCATCGAGCTGAACGTGTGATGAACTCGGAGGTGCCGTACGTTCGGTACTAGATCGGTTGGATCGTGAAGACGTTCGACTACATAAACCGCGTTAACCTAACACGTCCGCTTTCGGTCTACGAGGGTACGTGGACACACTCTCCCCCTCTCGTTGCTATGCATCCCCTAGATAGATCTTGCGTGATCGTAGGAAAGTTTTTGAAATTGCATGTTACGTTACCCAACACTCCCCCCTTCCATAAGTGTCGGAGGGGGAAGGAAAGAGAAGGGAAGAGAGAAGGAAATGGGGAGGACGAATCCTCCCCTTTCCTGCTCCCTTCCCCTCCTATTTCAGCCTATATGGGGCGCACCAGCTCACTAGGGGCTGGTCTGTCCCTCTCTTGGCCCATAAGGCCCATATCTTTGCCGGGGGTGCCCGAAACCCCTTTCCGGTGACCCGATACATACCCGGTACCCCCGGAACACTTCCGGTGTCCGAATACTATCGTCTTATATATCAATATTTACCTCTCGACCATTTCGAGACTCCTCGTCATGTCTGTGATCTCATCCGGGACTCCGAACAACATTCGTTCACCAAATCACATAACACATATAATACAAAATCGTCATCGAACGTTAAGCGTGCAGACCCTACGGGTTCGAGAACTATGTAGACATGACCGAGACACCTCTCCGGTCAAAAACCAACAGCGGAACCTGGATGCTCATATTGGTTCCCACATATTCTACGAAGATCTTTATCGGTCGTACCGTATTGACAACATAAGTTATTCCCTTTGTCATCGGTATGTTACTTACCCGAGATTCGATCATCGGTATCTTCATACCTAGTTCAATCTCGTTACCGGCAAGTCTCTTTACTCGTTCCGTAATACATCATCCTGTAACTAACTCATTAGTCACTTTGCTTCCAAGGCTTCTTATGATGTGCATTACCGAGAGGGCCTAGAGATACCTCTTCGATACTCGGAGTGACAAATCCTAATCTCGATCTATGCCAAGCCAACAAACACCTTCGGAGATACCTGTAGAGCATCTTTATAATCACCCAGTTATGTTGTGACGTTTGATAGCACACAAGGTATTCCTCCAGTATCCGGGAGTTGCATAATCTCATAGTCAAAGGAATATGTATATGACATGAAGGAAGCTATAGCAATAAAACTGAACGGTCAATATGCTAAGCTAACGGATGGGTCATGTCCATCACATCATTCTTCTAATTATGCGATCCCGTTCATCAAATGACAACACATGTCTATGGTTTGGAAACTTAACCATCTTTGATTAACGAGCTAGTCTAGTAGAGGCTTACTAGGGACACGGTGTTTTGTCTATGTATCCACACATGTATCAAGTTTCCGGTTAATACAATTCTAGCATGAATAATAAACATTTATCATGATATAAGGAAATATAAAATAACAACTTTATTATTGCCTCTAGGGCATATTTCCTTCAGTCTCCCACTTGCTAGAGTCAATAATCTAGTTCACATCGCCATGTGATTTAACACCAATAGTTCACATCTTTATGTGATTAATACCCATAGTTCACATCGCCATGTGAGCAACACCCAAAGGGTTTACTAGAGTCAATAATCTAGTTCACATTGCTATGTGATTAACACCCAGAGAGTACTAAGGTGTGATCATGATTTTCTTGTGAGAGAAGTTTAATTAGTCAACGGGTCTGCTACATTCAGATCCGTATGTATTTTGCAAATTTTTATCTCTACAATGCTCTGCATGGAGCTACTTTAGCTAATTGCTCCCACTTTCAATCCGTATCTAGATTGAGACTTAGACTCATCTAGATTAGTGCCAAAGCTTGCATCGACGTAACCCTTTAGGACGAACTCTTTGTCACCTCCATAACCGAGAAACATTTCCTTAGTCCTCTATAGGTACCTAAGGATAATTTTGACCGATGTCCAGTGATCTACTCCTGGATACTATTGTACCCCCTTGCCAAACTCATGGCAAGGTACACAATAGGTCTGGTATACAGCATGGCATAGTTTATAGAACCTATGGCTGAGGCATAGGGAATGACTTTCATCCTCTCTCTATCTTCTGCCGTGGCCGGGTTTTGAGTCTTACTCAACTTCATACCTTACAACTCAGGCAAGAACTCCTTCTTTGACCGATCCATTTTGAACTCCTTCAAAATCTTATCAAGGTATGTACTCATTGAAGTCTTATCAAGCGTCTTGATCTATCTCTATAGATCTTCACGCCCAATATGTAAGCAGCTTCACCGAGGTCTTTCTTTGAAAAAACTCCTTTCAAACACTCCTTTATGCTCGCAGTAGTACTTGGGTATTTGATACTGGTTCTGTTGCTAATATTTGCAACTCAAAACAAGGACTATGGATTAAGT
This sequence comes from Triticum aestivum, assembly GCF_018294505.1. Classification (NCBI taxonomy): domain Eukaryota; kingdom Viridiplantae; phylum Streptophyta; class Magnoliopsida; order Poales; family Poaceae; genus Triticum; species Triticum aestivum. Next base: position 93,609,682 of record NC_057811.1, on the reverse strand, counting down.
GAAGATTGGCTAAGGACGAGGTGACGATGCGCGTGGGAATTGGTTCCAAAGTCGATGTGATCGCCGTCGGAACGCTACCTCTATATCTACCTTAGGGATTAGTTTTAGACCTGAATAATTGTTATTTGGTGCCAGCGTTAAGCATGAACATTATATCCGGATCTTGTTTGATGCGAGAGGGTTATTCATTTAAATCCGAGAATAATGGTTGTTCTATTTATATGAGTAATATCTTTTATGGTCTTACACCCTTGAGGAGTGGTCTATTTTTGTTGAATGTCGATAGTAGTGACACACATATTCATAATATTGAAGCCAAAAGATGCAGAGTTGATAATGATAGTGCAACTTATTTGTGGCACTGCCGTTTGGGTCATATTGGTGTAAAGCGCATGAAGAAACTCCATTCTGATGGACTTTTGGAATCACATGATTATGAATCACTTTGTACTTGCGAACCATGCCTCATGGGCAAGATGACTAAAACTCCGTTCTCCGAAACAATGGAGCGAGCAACAGATTTATTGGAAATCATACATACTGATGTATGTGGTCCGATGAATATTGAAGCTCGCGGCAGGTATCGTTATTTTCTGACCTTCACAGATGATTTGAGCAGATATGGGTATATCTATTTGATGAAACATAAGTCTGAAACATTTGAAAAGTTCAAAGAATTTCAGAGTGATGTGGAAAATCATCGTAACAAGAAAATAAAGTTTCTACGGTCTGATCGTGGAGGAGAATATTTGAGTTACGAGTTTGGTCTTCATTTGAAACAATGCGGAATAGATTCGCAACTCACGCCACCCGAAACACCACAGCGGAATGGTGTGTCTGAATGTCGTAACTGCACTTTATTAGATATGGTGCGAACTATGATGTCTCTTACTGATTTACCGCTATCGTTTTGGGATTATGCTTTAGAGACGGCTGCAATCACGTTAAATAGGGCACCATCTAAATCCGTTGAGACGACACCTTATGAACTGTGGTTTGGCAAGAAACCCAAGTTGTCGTTTCTTAAAGTTTGGGGTTGTGATGCTTATGTGAAAAAGCTTTAACCTGATAAGCTCGAACCCAAATCGGAGAAATGTGTCTTCATAGGATACCCAAAGGAGACTGTTGGGTACACCTTCTATCACAGATCCGAAGGCAAGACATTCGTTGCTAAGAATGGATCCTTTCTAGAGAAGGAGTTTCTCTCGAAAGAAGTGAGTGGGAGGAAAGTAGAACTTGATGAGGTAACTATACCTGCTCCCTTATTGGAAACTAGTTCATCACAGAAATCAGTTCCTGTGACTACTACACCAATTAGTGAGGAAGCTAATGATGATGATCATGTAACTTCAGATCAAGTTACTACTGAACCTCGTAGGTCATCTAGACTAAGATCGGCATCAGAGTGGTACGGTAATCCAGTTCTGTAGGTCATGTTACTTGACCATGACGAACCTACGAACTACGAGGAAGCGACGATGAGCCCAGATTCCGCAAAATGGCTTGGGGCCACGAAATGTGAGATGGGATCCATGTATGAGAACAAAGTGTGGACTTTGGTTGACTTGCCCGATGATCGGCAAGCCATAGATTATAAATGGATCTTCAAGAAGAAGACTGACGTTGACGGTAATGTTACTGTCTACAAAGCTCGACTTGTTGCGAAAGGTTTTCGACAAGTTCAAGGAGTTGACTACGATGAGACCTTCTCACCCGTAGCGATGCTTAAGTCCGTCTGAATCATGTTAGCAATTGCTGCATTTTATGATTATGAAATTTGGCAAATGGATGTAAAGACTGCATTCCTGAATGGATTTCTGGAAGAAGAGTCGTATATGATGCAACCCGAAGGTTTTATCAACCAAAGGATGCTAACAAAGTGTGCAAGCTCCAGCGATCCATTTATGGACTGGTGCAAGCATCTCGGAGTTTGAATAAACGTTTTGATAGTGTTATCAAAGCATATGGTTTTATACACACTTTTGGAGAAGCCTGTATTTACAAGAAAGTGAGTGGGAGCTCTGTAGCATTTCTAAAATTATATGTGGATGACATATTGTTGATTGGAAATGATATAGAATTTCTGGATAGCATAAAAGGATACTTGAACAAGAGTTTTACAATGAAAGACCTCGGTGAAGCTGCTTATATATTGGGCATCAAGATCTATAGAGATAGATCAAGACGCTTAATTGGACTTTCACAAAGCACATACCTTGATAAAGTTTTGAAGAAGTTCAAAATGGATCAAGCAAAGAAGGGTTCTTGCCTGTGTTACAAGGTGTGAAGTTGAGTCAGACTCAATGCCCGACCACTGCAGAAGATAGAGAGAAAATGAAAGTCATTCCCTATGCTTCAGCCATAGGTTCTATCATGTATACAATGCTGTGTACCAGACCTGATGTGTGCCTTGCTATTAGTTTAGCAGGGAGGTACCAAAGTAATCCAGGAGTGGATCACTAGACAGCGGTCAAGAACATCCTGAAATACCTGAAAAGGACTAAGGATATGTTTCTCGTTTATGGAGGTGACAAAGAACTCATCGTAAATGGTTACGTCGATGCAAGCTTTGACACTGATCCAGATGACTCTAAGTCACAAACCGGATACGTATTTATATTGAATGGTGGAGCTGTAAGTTGGTGCAGTTCTAAGCAAAGCGTCGTGGCGGGATCTACGTGTGATGCGGAGTACATAGCTGCCTCGAAAGCAGCAAATGAAGGAGTCTGGGTGAAGGAGTTCATATCCGATCTAGGTGTCATACCTAGTGCATCGGGTCCAATGAAAATCTTTTATGACAATACTGGTGCAATTGCCTTGGCAAAGGAATCTAGATTTCACAAGAGAACCACGCACATCAAGAGACGCTTCAATTCCATCCGCGAACAAGTCAAGGAGGGAGACATAGAGATTTGCAAGATACATACGGATCTGAATGTTGCTGACCCATTGACTAAGCCTCTCTCACGAGCAAAACATGATTAGCACCAAGACTCCATGGGTGTTAGAATCATTACTGTGTAATCTAGATTGTTGACTCAAGTGCAAGTGGGAGACTGAAGGAAATATGCCCTAGAGGCAATAATAAAGTTGTTATTTATATTTCCTTATATCATGATAAATATGTATTATTCATGCTAGAATTGTATTAACCGGAAACTTAGTACATGTGTGAATACATAGACAAACAGAGTGTCACTAGTATGCCTCTACTTGACTAGCTCGTTGAATCAAAGATGGTTAAGTTTCCTAGCCATAGACATGAGTTGTCATTTGATTAACGGGATCACATCATTAGAGAATGATGTGATTGACTTTACCCATTCCGTTAGCTTAGCACTTGATCGTTTAGTTTGTTGCTATTGCTTTCTTCATGACTTATACATGTTCCTATGACTATGAGATTATGCAACTCCCGAATACCGGAGGAACACTTCGTGTGCTATCAAACGTCACAACGTAACTGGGTGACTATAAAGATGCTCTACAGGTGTCTCCGATGGTGTTTGTTGAGTTGGCATAGATCGAGATTAGGATTTGTCACTCCGAGTATCGGAGAGGTATCTCTGGGCCCTCTCGGTAATGCACATCACCATAAGCCTTGCAAGAATGTGACTAAAGAGTTAGTTGCGGGATGATGCATTACGGAACGAGTAAAGAGACTTGCCGGTAACGAGATTGAACTAGGTATTGAGATACCGACGACCGAATCTCGGGCAAGTAACATACCGATGACAAAGGGAACAACGTATGTTCTTATGTGGTTTGACCGATAAAGATCTTCATAGAATATGTAGGAACCAATATGAGCATCCAGGTTCCGCTGTTGGTTATTGACCAAAGATGAGTCTCGGCCATGTCTACATAGTTCTCGAACCCATAGGGTCCGCACGCTTAACATTCGATGACGATCGGTATTATGAGTTTATGTGTTTTGATGTACCGAAGGTTGTTCGGTGTCCCGGATGAGATCACGGACATGACGAGGAGTTTCGAAATGGTCGAGACATAAAGATCGATATATTGGAATGCTATGTCTGGACATCGGAAGGGTTCCGGGTGAGTTCGCCAATTTACCGAAGTACCAGGGGGGTTACCGGAACCCCCCGGGGAGTCTATGGGCCTTATTGGACCCTAGTGGGAGAGAGAGGAGGAGACGGCCAACGTGCCCCCCAAGCCCAATCCGAATTGGGGTGGGGGGCCGTCCCCCCTTTCCTTCTCCCTCTCTCCTCCTTCCTTCCTTCTCCTACTCCAACTAGGGAAGGGGGAATCCTACTCCCACCGGGAGTAGGACTCCCCCCTTGGGTGTGCCATGAGAGGGCCGGCCCTCCCCCTCCTCCACTCCTTTATATACGAGGGATGGGGGCACCCCATAGACACACAAGCTGACAGTTGTCTTAGCCGTGTGCGGTGCCCCCCTCCACAGCTTTCCACCTCGGTCATATCGTTGTAGTGCTTAGGCGAAGCCCCGCGTCGGTAACTTCATCATCACCGTCATCACGCCGTCGTGGTGACAAAGCTCTCCCTCGACACTCAGCTGGATCTAGAGTTCGTGCGACGTCACCGAGCTGAATGTGTGCAGATCCCGGAGGTGGCGTACTTCCGGTACTAGGATCGGCCGGATCGTGAAGACGTACAACTACATCAACCGCGTTCTCATAACGCTTCCGCTTTCGGTCTATGAGGGTACATGGAAAACACTCTCCCCTCTCGTTGCTATGCATCACCTAGATGGATCTTGCGTGTGCGTAGAATTTTTTTTGAAATTACTGCGTTCCCCAACAGGAACCCCTTTCCAGTGACCTGATACCTACCCAGTACCCCCGGAACACTTCCGTGTCCGAATACTATCGTCTTATATATCAATATTTACCTCTCGACCATTTCAAGACTCCTCGTCATTTCTGTGATCTCATCCGGGACTCTGAACAACATCCGGTCACCAAATCACATAACTCATATAATACAGAATCGTCATCGAACGTTAACCGTGCTGACCCTGCGGGTTTGAGAACTATGTAGACATGACCGAGACACCTCTTCGGTCAATAACCAACAGTGGAACCTGGATGCTCATATTGGTTCCCACATATTCTACGAAGATCTTTATCGGTCATACCGTAATGACAACATACGTTATTCCCTTTGTCATCGGTATGTTACTTGCCCGAGATTCGATCTTCGGTATCTTCATACCTAGTTCAATCTCATTACTGAAAGTCTCTTTACTCGTTCCGTAATACATCATCATGTAACTAACTCATTAGTCACTTTGCTTGCAAGGCTTCTTATGATGTGCATTACCGAGAGGGCCCAGAGATACCTCTCCGATACTCGGAGTGACAAATCGTAATCTCAAGCTATGCCAACCCAACAAACACCTTCGGAGATACCTGTAGAGCATCTTTATAATCGCCCAGTTATGTTGTGACGTTTGATAGCACACAAGGTATTCCTCCGGTATCCGGGAGTTGCATAATTTCACAGTCAAAGGAATATGTATATGACATGAAGAAAGCTATAGCAGTAAAACTGAACGATCAATATGCTAAGCTAACGGATGGGTCATGTCCATCACATCATTCTTCTAATGATGTGATCCCGTTCATCAAATGACAACACATGTCTATGGTTAGGAAACTAAACCATCTTTGATTAACGAGCTAGTCTAGTAGAGGCTTACTAGGGACACGGTATTTTGTCTATGTATCCACACATGTATCAAGTTCCCGGTTAATACAATTCTCGCATGAATAATAAACATTTATCATGATATAAGGAAATATAAAATAACAACTTTATTATTGCCTCTAGGGCATATTTCCTTCAAGCTAGCCCTTGACCTCGAGCGTTCTCTCGTGGATCCAAGATGCAGCACGGCTATGGGCTCAAACTGGCACCATGGAACCGGCTACAGGCCCATATGTCATGGTAGGCCCCAACTAGTTTGATGAACCGCCATTCTAGGTCCCGCCTCTTAATTTCTAGAGCTACAACATATGTTGTCATCATCTCCCCACATAGTCAGCATAAAATGTATCGATGCCATTACAACGGCTATATACGGAAGCCGCATCACAACAACATCGGATGACTACAAATAACGTTGCCTCCTCGATCGTGGAGACATCATACCAATTAGAACCCAATTTCCCAACTCTGGTCAGAATGAAGGAGAAAGAGCTGAAATAAGAACAAAAATCCCACACCGCATGGCTAGATTTAAAGTTTTGATTTCATGCCAATGTGTCAAGGATTGAAAGAAGGCTTGTTTGTTGCTCTACTTTGCTTTCATATAATGGCATACTGCAATTAATCAAACCGGTCTTTTCATCCCTCCCATTTTCTACATGTGCTCTCCAGCAATGCCAGTCACTATCACATATTAAGTGAACAAATACCTCATGCATTTCTTTTGAGGAAAGTATGGGAAAGATAACAAGGGCGCTGGCTAAAAGACAAGGGGGCTTAGGTATTCTAGATGTAAAAAAGCACAACAAATCACCACTGATCAAGAGCCTCCACAAATTCTTTAACTATGAAAACTTGCCTTGGGTGAAACTTATTTGGGAGATCTACTATAGTGACATCTTTCCCTTGGAAAAAACAGAAGGGTCATTCTGGTGGAAAGCACATTTAAGTTTATTGATTGATTTCAAGAAAGCAATAACATGCTCTATTGGTAACGATGGCTCCATTCTTTTTTGGCATGGCACATGGAAAGGACAGCCCCTCACTCCACAATTTCCAGAAATGCACTCCTTTACTACCAACGACAAGGTCTATTTGCTGCAATGAAAAATTCTGAAGACCTTGCTGACCATTTTCATAGGACACTGCCTATGTGAGTTTTTGCCTAGTTCAATGAAATTCAAGCAGAGTTGGACCAGGCAATCATCACTCAAAACCCTGACAGATGGTCTTATCACTAGAAAGGATAAGGTTATTCATCTCTGTAATGTATAAATGAATGATGGAAACTTAGGAAGCACACATTATTTTCAAATGGCTTTGGAAGAGGGCAAGTAAGCTAATGAAGGAAATATGCCCTAGAGGCAATAATAAAGTTGTTATTTATATTTCCTTATATCAAGATAAATGTTTATTATTCATGCTAGAATTGTATTAACTGGAAACTTGATACATGTGTGGATACATAGACAAAACACAGTGTCCCTAGTAAGCCTCTACTAGACTAGCTCGTTAATCAAAGATGGTTAAGTTTCCTAACCATAGACATGTGTTGTCATTTGATGAACGGGATCACATCATTAGGAGAATGATGTGATGGACAAGACCCATCCGTTAGCTTAGCATAATGATCATAAGTTTTATTGCTATTGCTTTCTTCATGACTTATACATATTCCTTTGACTATGAGATTATGCAACTCCTGGATACCGGAGAAATGCCTTGTGTGCTATCAAACGTCACAACGTAACTGGGTGATTATAAAGATGCTCTATAGGTATCTCCAAAGGTGTTTTGTTGGTTTGGCATAGATCGAGATTAGGATTTGTCACTCCGAGTATCGGAGAGGTATCTCTGGGGCCCCTCGGTAATGCACATCATAATAAGCCTTGCAAGAAAGGTGACTAATGAGTTAGTTGTGGGATGATGTATTACATCATGAGTAAAGAGACTTGCCGGTAACGAGAGTGAACTAGTTATGAAGATACCGACGATCGAATCTCGGGCAAGTAACATACCGATGACAAAGGGCATAACGTATGTTGTCATAACGGTTCGACTGATAATGATCTTCGTAGAATATGTGGGAACCAATTGAGCATCCAGGTTCCGCTATTGGTTATTCACCGGAGAGGAGTCTCGGTCATGTCTACATAGTTCTCGAACCCATAGGGTCCGCATGCTTAACGTTCGATGACGATTTGTATTATATGAGTTATGTGATTTGGCGACCGAATGTTGTTCGGAGCCCTAGATGAGATCACGGACATGATGATGAGTCTCGAAATGGTCAAGAGGTAAAGATTGATATATTGGATGATAGTATTCGGACACCAGAAGTGTTCCGGAATGTATTGGGTACATATCGGAGTACCGGGGGGTTACTGGAACCCCCCGGAGGAAGATATGGGCCATATGGTCCTTAGGGGCAAGCACACCAGCCAACATAGGGGTGGCGCCCCCCCCCCCCAAGGACGGAGGCCGAATAGGATTAGGGGAGGGGGCGGCGCCCCCCTCTTTCCTTCTCCCCGTCTCTCTCTTCCCCTCTTTTCCCCTCCGGTAAAAGGAAAGGGGGGGCGAATCCAACTAGGAACCCAAGTAGGATTCCTCCTACTTGGGCGCGCCTAGAGCTGGCTCCCTCCCCCTCCCGCCTTTATATACATGGGGAGGGGGTGCCAAGAACACACATCAAACATTGTTAGCCGTGTGCGGCGCCCCCCTCCACAGTTTACGCCTCCGGTCATATTCATGTAGTGCTTAGGCGAAGCCCTGTGCGGATCACTTCACTATCACCGTCACCACGCCGTCGTGCTGAAGGAACTCTCCCTCGACACTTTGCTAGATCAAGAGTTCGAGGGACGTCATCGAGCTGAACGTGCGTAGAACTCGGAGGTGCCGTACGTTCGGTGCTTGATCGATCGGAACAAGAAGAAGTTCGACTACATCAACCGCATTAACAAACGCTTCCGCTTTCGGTCTATGAGGGTACGTGGACACACTCTCCCAATCTCGTTGCTATGCATCTCCTAGATAGATCTTGCGTGAGCGCAGGAATTTTTTTGAAATTGCATGCTACGTTTCCCAATAGTGACATCCGAGCCGGGTCTATGCGTAGATGATATGCACGAGTGAACACAAAGAGTTGTGGGCGGTGATAGTCATACTGCTTACCACCAACGTCTTATTTTGATTCGGCGGTATTGTTGGATGAAGCGGCCCGGACCAACCTTACATGACCACGTTCATGAGACCGGTTCCACCGACAGACATGCAACTAGTTTTGCATAAAGGTGGTTGGCGGGTGTCTGTTTATCCAACTTTAGTTGAATCAAATTTGACTACGGCCGGTCCTTGTTGAAGGTTAAAACAGCAAACTTGATGAAACACCGTTGTGGTTTTGATGCGTAGGTAAGAACGGTTCTTACCAGAAGCCCGTAGCAGCCACATAAAACTTGCAACAACAAAGTAGAGGACGTCTAATTTGTTTTTGCAGGGCATGTTGTGATGTGATATGGTCAAGACATGATGTGATATACATTGTTGTATGAGATGATCATGTTTTGTAAAATTTATCGGCAACTGGCAGGAGCCTTATGGTTGTCGCTTTATTGTATGAAATGCAAACGCCATGTAATTGCTTTACTTTATCACTACGCGTTAGCGATAGTTGTAGAAGCAATAGTTGGCGAGACGACCACGACACTACGATGGAGATCAAGGTGTCAAGCCGGTGACGATGGAAATCATGACGGTGCTTTGGAGATGGAGATCAAAGGCACAAGATGATGATGGCCATATCCTGTCACATATTTTGATTGCATGTGATGTTTATCTTTTATGCATCTTATTTTGCTTAGTACGGTGGTTGCATTATAATATGATCCCTTAACAAAATTTCAAGGTATAAGTGTTCTCCCTGAGTATGCACCGTTGTGACAATTCGTCATGCCGAGACACCACATGATGATCGGGTGTGATAAGCTCTACGTTCACATACAACGGGTGCAAGACAGTTTTGCACATGGGGAATATTCGGGTTAAACTTGATGAGCCTAGCATGTACAGACATGGCCTCGGAACACTGGAGACCGAAAGGTCGAACGTAAATCATATAGTAGATATGATCAACATAGAGATGTTCACCATTGAAAACTACTCCATCTCACGTGATGATCGGACAGGGTTTAGTTGATATGGATCACGTGATCATTTAGATGACTCGAGGGATGTCTATCTAAGTGGGAGTTCTTAAGTAATATGATTAATTGAACTTAATTTATCATGAACTTAGTCCTGATAGTTTTTGCATATCTATGTTGTAGATAAATGGCCCGTGCTACCGTTCCCTTGAATTTTAATGCGTTCCTAGAGAAAGCTAAGTTGAAAGATGATGGTAGCAACTACACGGACTGGGTCCGTAACTTGAGGATTATCCTCATTGCTGCACAAAAGAATTATGTCCTTGATGCACCGCTAGGTGACAAGCCCCCTCCCGCTAATGTAGATGCTTTGAACGTCTGGCAGACGCGGTCTGATGACTACTCTATAGTTCAGTGTGCCATGCTTTACGGCTTAGAATCTGGACTTCAAAGACGTGTTGAACGTCATGGACCATATGAGATGTTCCAGGAGTTGAAGTTAACATTTCAAGCAAATTCTCGAGTTGAGAGATATGAAGTCTCCAACAAGTTCTATAGCTGCAAGATGGAGGAGAATAGTTCTGTCAGTGAACACATACTCAGAATGTCTAGGTATCATAACCACTTGACCCAGCTCGGAGTTAATCTTCCAGATGATAGTGTTATTGACAGAGTTCTTCAATCACTGCCACCAAGCTATGAAGGCTTCGTGATGACCTATAATATGCAAGGGATGGATAAGACAATTCTCGATCTCTTCGCTATGCTCAAAGCTGCGGAGGTAGAAATCAAGAAAGGGCATAAAGTGTTGATGGTTAACAAGACCACTAGTTTCAAGAAAAAGAGCAAGGGAAAGAAGGGGAACTTCAAGAAGAATGGCAAGCAAGTTGTCACTCCCGGGAAGAAGCCCAAGTCTGGACCCAAGTTTGAAACTGAGTGCTTCTACTGCAAAGGGACTGGTCACTGGAAGCGGAACTGGCCCAAGTATTTGGCGGATAAGATGGATGGCAAAGTGATCAAAGGTATATTTGATATACATGTTATTGATGTGTACCTTACTAATGCTCGTAGTATCACCTAGGTATTTGATACTGGTTATGTTGCTCATATTTGCAACTCGAAACAGGAGCTACGGATTAAACAAAGATTGGCTAAGGACGAGGTGACGATGCGCGCCGGGAATGGTTCCAAGGTCGATGTGATCGCCGTCGGCACGCTACCTCTACATCTACCTTCAGGATTAGTTTTAGACCTGAATAACTGTTATTTGGTACCAGTGTTGAGCATGAACAATATATCTGGATCTTGTTTGATGCGAGACGGTTATTCATTTAAATCAGAGAATAATGGTTGTTCTATTTGTATGAGTAATATCTTTTATGGTCATGCACCCTCGAAGAGTGGTCTATTTTTGTTGAATCTCGATCGTGGTGATACACATATTGATAATATTGATGCCAAAATATGCAAAGTTGATAATGATAGTCATATTTGTGGCACTGCCGTTTAGGTCATATTGGTGTAAAGCACATGAAGAAACTCCACGTGGATGGACTTATGGAATCACTTGATTATGAATCCTTTGATGCTTGCAAACTATGCCTCATGGGCAAGATGACTAAGACTCCGTTCTTCGGAACAATGGAGCGAGCTACTGACATATTGGAAATAATACATACCGATGTATGCGGTCCGATGAGTGTTGAGGCTCGCGGCGGGTATCGTTATTTTTTGACCTTCACAGATGATTTGAGCAGATATGGGTATATCTACTTAATGAAACACAAGTCTGAAACATTTGAAAAGTTCAAAGAATTTCAGAGTGAAGTGGAGAATCATCGTAACAAGAAAATAAAGTTTCCACGATCCGACCGCGAAGGCGAATATTTGAGTTACGAGTTTGGCCTTCATTTTAAACAATGTGGAATATTTTCACAACTCACGCCACCTAGAACACCACAGCGTAATGGGTGTGTCTGAACGTCGTAATTGTACTTTATTGGATATGGTGCAATCTATGATGTTTCTTACCGATTTACCACTATCGTTTTGGGGTTATGCATTGGAGACAACTGCATTCACGTTAAATAGGGCACCATCTAAATCCATTGAGACGACACTGTATGAATTGTGGTTTGGCAAGAAACCTAAGCTGTCGTTTCTTAAAGTTTGGGGTTGTGACGTGATACGTCCCCGTCGTATCTATAATTTTTTATTGTTCCATGCAAATATTCTACAACTTTCATATACTTTTGGCAAATTTTTATACTATTTTTGGGACTAACATATTGATCTAGTGCCCAGTGCCAGTACCTGTTTGTTGCATGTTTTTTGTTTCGCAGAAAATCCATATCAAACGGAGTCCAAACGGGATAAAAACTGACGGAGATTTTTTGGAATATATGTGATTTTTGGGAAGAAGAATCAACGCGAGACGATGCCCGAGGGGGCCACGAGGCAGGGGGCGCGCCCCAGGGGGTGGGCGTGCCCCTGACCCTCGTGGCCACCCCGTAAGGCGGTTGGCGCCATTCTTTCGCCACAAGAAAGTCAATATCCAGATAGAAATCATGTTCAAATTTCAGCCCAATCGGAGTTACGGATCTCCGAGAATATAACAAACGGTGAAAGGCCAGAATCTGAAGCGCAGAAACAGAGAGAGACAGAGAGACAGATCCAATCTTGGAGGGGCTCTCGCCCCTCCCATACCATGGAAGCCGTGTACCAGAGGGGAAACCCTTCTCCCATCTAGGGAGAAGGTCAAGGAAGAAGAAGAAGGGGGGCTCTCTCCCCCTCTCTCCCGATGGCGTCGGAACGCCGCCGGGGCCATCATCATCACCGTGATCTACACCAACACCTCCGTCATCTTCACCAACATCTCCATCACCTTTCCCCATCTATCTACAGCGGTCCACTCTCCCGCAACCCGTTGTACCCTCTACTTGAACATGGTGCTTTATGCTTCATATTATTATCCAATGATGTGTTGCCATCCTATGATGTCTGAGTAGATTTTTGTTATCCTATCGGTAATTGGTGAATTGCTATGATTGGTTTAATTTGCTTGTGGTTATGTTACTGTCCTTTGGTGCCCATCATATGAGAGCGCACGTGGATCACACCATAGGGTTAGTTGTATGTTGATAGGACTATGTATTGGAGGGCAAGAGTGACAGAAGCTTCAACCTAGCATAGAAATTGATGCATACGGGATTGAAGGGGGACCAATATATCTTAATGCTATGGTTGGGTTTTACCTTAATGAACGTTAGTAGTTGCGGATGCTTGCTAATAGTTCCAATCATAAGTGCATAGAATTCCAAGTCAGGGATGACATGCTAGCAGTGGCCTCTCCCACATAAAACTTTCTATCGGTCTAGTAAAGTAGTCAATTGCTTAGGAACAATTTCGCAACTCCTACCACCACTTTTCCACACTCACTATACTAAATTTATTGTTTCTTTACCTAAACAGCCCCTAGTTTTTATTTACGTGCTCTTTATATTCTTGCAAACCTATCCAACAACACCTACAAAGTACTTCTAGTTTCATACTTGTTCTAGGTAAAGCGAACGTTAAGCGTGCGTAGAGTTGTATCGGTGGTCGACAGAACTTGAGGGAATATTTGTTCTACCTTTAGCTCCTCGTTGGGTTCGACACTCTTACTTATCGAAAGAGGCTACAATTGATCCCCTATACTTGTGGGTTATCAAGACCTTTTTCTGGCGTCGTTGCCGAGGAGTTATAGCGTGGGGTGAATATTCTCATGTGTGCTTGTTTGCTTTATCACTAACTAGTTTTTATTTTGTGCTCTTGTTTTCTATCTTTAGTTATGGGTAGGAAACGCAAAATACCAAAAAAAATAGTTGTACCTACTACACCAATGGTTGAAGAACCACTCAAAATCTATCACACTCCTGAAGCTTTTTACTTGGATCATCTTCGATCCCTTTGTGCTCGTGCTGAAACCCCAACTAGCTTAGTTGAGGGCAAATATTTAGATGAGCATGCTTGTTATGTGCGACACCGCTTATCTCAAAAAGGGAAACTTTTACTGGATCAAATTCATCGTTTGCAATGCTATGCTTGGAATTTATGTGAAATATATGATTTTACTTGTTGTTCTGAAGACCCTGAAACACCTTCCCTACCAATGAGAATTTAGTGATAATGGAATCGTATCTTTGTATGCTAAGGGTGTTTATAATTACTATGATGTTCAACAAAGTGAAGAATTTGTTGCTTTTAAGGGTGCTTATGAAATTGCTTCTTTGATTGGAAAGTATGATGCTACTTTTTACAAATCTGAAAATTCTGCCATACTTAAATTTTGTTATGATAATTATGCTTCTAATGCCTATGTTAAACCATATATTGAGGACTCCTCCGCTGTCCAGGAAGAGAATAATATTTTGCATGATTCTATGGAAGAATAAATTGATGAAACTGTGAGCTCATTGGATGAAAAAGATGATGAGGAGAGCGAAGAACAAAAGGAGGAAGAGCGGATTAGCTACCTGTGCCCACCTTCTAATGAGAGTAACTCTTCAACTCATACATTGTTTAAATTCCCTTCGTGCTTACCGAAGGATGATTGCTATGATGATTGTTATGATCCCGTTGATTCTTTTGAAATATCCCTTTTTGATGATGCTTGCTACGCTTGTGGCCAAGATGCCAATATGAATTATGCTTATGGAGATGAACTTGCTATAGTTCCTTATGTTAAACATGAAATTGTTGCTATTGCACCCACGCATGATAATCCTATTATCTTTTTGAATTCTCCCGACTACACTATATCGGAGAAGTTTGCCCTTATTAAGGATTATATTGATGGGTTGCGTTTCACTACTACACAAGACGATTTTGATAGATATAATATGCATTTGCTTGCTGCTCCTACTTGCAATTATTATGAGAGAGGAACTACATCTCTGCCTCTCCATGTTTCCAATATGATAAAATTGCAAGAAACTGTTTATACTATGCATTGGCCTTTATTTTGTGTGCATGAATCGTTCTTTTATGACATGCCGATGCATAGGAAGAGAGTTAGACTTCGTCATTACATGATATATGTTACTTTGTGCTCACTACTAAATTACAAATCATTGTTAATTAAAATTGGCTTTGATATACCTTGGGATCCGGGTGGATCCATTACTTGAGCACTATATGCCTAGCTTAATGGCTTTAAAGAAAGCGCTGCCAGGGAGACAGCCCAGAAGTTTTAGAGAGTCATTTATTTCTGTTGAGTGCTTTTATAAAGTTTTAAAAAAATATAGAGGGGAACCCAAAAAATTTCGAAAGGGAAAGTGAAAGTGAGAAAGACAAGCATTGTTGAAGTGGGGGAGCTCCTTGAACTTTGTTCTGTTGGGGAACGTAGTAATTTCAAAAAAATTCCTACGCACACGCAAGATCATGGTGATGCATAGCAACGAGAGGGGAGAGTGTCATCTACGCACCCTCGTAGACCATAAGCAGAAGCGTTATGTCAACGCGGTTGATGTAGTCGTACGTCTTCATGATTGATCGATCCTAGTACCGAACGTACGGCACCTCCGTGATCTGCACACGTTCAGCTCGGTGACGTCCCACGAACTCATGATCTAGTAGAGCTTCGAGGGAGAGTACCGTCAGCACGATGACGTGATGACGGTGATGATGAAGCTACCGACGCAGGGCTTCGCCTAAGCACCACTATGATATCATCGAGGCGGATTATGGTGGAGGGGGGCACCGCACACGGCTAAGAGATCACTGATCAACTTGTGTGTCTATGGGGTGCCCCCTCCCCCGTATATAAAGGAGTGGAGGAGGGGGAGGGGGCCGGCCTCCTAGGCGCGCCCCAAGAGGAGTCCTACTCCCACCGGGAGTAGGATTCCACCCCTTCCATGAGTAGGAGTAGGAGGGAAGGAAGGAGGAGAGAGGGGAAAGGAAAAAGGGGGGCGCCGCCCCCCCCCCCCTTCCTTGTCCAATTTGGACTAGAGGGGGAGGTTGCGCGCGGCCTGCCCTGGCCGCCCCTTCCTCCCTCCACCAAGGCCCATGAGGCCCATTACAAAACGGGGGTTTCCGGTAATCCCCCGGTACTCCGGTATTTGTCCAAACTCACTCGCCAAAGTCCAAACATAGTCATCCAATATATCGATCTTTATGTCTCGACCATTTCGAGACTCCTCGTCATGTCTGGGATCATATCGGGGACTCCGAACTACCTTCGGTACATCAAAACACATAAACTCATATTACCGACTGTCACCGAACGTTAAGCGTGCGGACCCTACGGGTTCGAGAACTATGTAGACATGAACGAGACACGTCTCCGGTCAATAACCAATAGCGGAACCTGGATGCTCATATTGGCTCCTACATATTCTACGAAGATCTTTATCGGTCAAATTGCATAACAACATACGTTGTTCCCTTTATCATCAGTATGTTACTTGCCCAAGATTCGATCGTTGGTATCTCAATACCTAGTTCAATCTCGTTACCGGCAAGTCTCTTTACTCGTTTTGTAATGCATCATCCCGCAACTAACTCATTAGTCACATTGCTTGCAAGGCTTATAGTGATGTGTATTACCGAGAGGGCCCAGAGATACCTCTCCGACAATCGGAGTGACAAATCCTAATCTCGATCTATGCCAACTCAACAAGTACCATCGGAGACACCTGTAGAGCACCTTTATAATCACCCAGTTACGTTGTGATGTTTGGTAGCACACAAAGTGTTCCGCCGGTATCCGGGAGTTGCATAATCTCATAGTCATAGGAACATGTATAAGTCATGAAGAAAGCAATAGCAATATACTAAACGATCAAGTGCTAAGCCAACGGAATGGGTAAAGTCAATCACATCATTCTCTAATGATGTGATCCCGTTAATCAAATGACAACTCGTGTCTATGGCTAGGAAACTTAACCATCTTTGATTCAACGAGCTAGTCAAGTAGAGGCATACTGGTGACACTCTGTTTGTCTATGTATCCACACATGTACTAAGTTTCCGGTTAATACAATTCTAGCATGAATAATAAACATTTATCATGAAATAAGGAGATAAATAATAACTTTATTATTGCCTCTAGGGCATATTTCCTTCAGTGTCCCACTTGCACTAGAGTCAATAATCTAGTTCACATCGCCATGTGATTTAACACCAATAGTTCACATCACTATGTGATTAACACCCATAGTTCACATCGCCATGTGACCAACACTCAAAGGGTTTACTAGAGTCACTAATCTTAGTTCACATCGCCATGTGATTAACACCCAAAGAGTACTAAGGTGTGATCATGTTTTGCTTGTGAGAGAAGTTTAGTCAACGGGTCTTCCATATTCAGATCCGTATGTATTTTGCAAATTTCTATGTCAACAATGCTCTGCACGGAGCTACTCTAGCTAATTGCTCCCACTTTCCATATGTTTCCAGATTGAGACTTAGAGTCATCTCGATCAGTGTCAAAACTTGCATCAACGTAACCCTTTACGACAAACCTTTTGTCACCTCCATAATCGAGAAATATATCCTTATTCCACTAAGGATAATTTTGACCGCTGTCCAGTGATCTACTCCTAGATCACTATTGTACTCCCTTGCCAAACTCAGTGTAGGGTATACAATAGATCTGGTACACAGCATGGCATACTTTATAGAACCTATGGCTGAGGCATAGGGAATGACTTCCATTCTCTTTCTATCTTCTGCCATGGTCGGGCTTTGAATCTTACTCAATTTCACACCTTGTAACACAGGCAAGAACTCTTTCTTTGACTGTTCCATTTTGAACTACTTCAAAATCTTGTCAAGGAATGTACTGATACGTCTCCAACGTATCTATAATTTTTTATTGCTCCATGCTATATTATCTACTATTTTGGACATTATTGGGCTTTATTATTCACTTTTATATTATTTTTGGGACTAACCTATTAACCGGAGGCCCAGCCTAAAATTGCTGTTTTTTGCCTATTTCAGAGTTTCGCAGAAAAGGAATATCAAACGGAGTCCAAACGGAATGAAACCTTCGGGAACGTGATTTCTAGGAAGAATATGATCCAGGAGACTTGGACCCTACGTCAAGAAACAAAGGAGGAGGCCACGAGGTAGTGGGGCGCGCCTACCCCCCCCCCAGGGCGCGCCCTCCACCCTCGTGGGCCCCCTGTTGCTCCACCGACGTACTCCTTCCTCCTATATATACCTACGTACCCCCAAACGGCAAGATACGGAGCCAAAAACCTAATTCCACCGCCGCAACCTTCTGTACCCATGAGATCCCATCTTCGGGCCTGTGAGCTCCGCCGGAGGGGGCATCCATCACGGAGGGCTTCTACATCAACACCATAGCCCCTCCGATGAAGTGTGAGTAGTTTACTTCAGACCTTCGGGTCCATAGTTAGTAGCTAGATGGCTTCTTCTCTCTTTTTGGATCTCAATACAATGTTCTCCCCCTCTCTCATGGAGATCTATTCGATGTAATCTTCTTTTGCGGTGTGTTTGTTGAGACCGATGAATTGTGGGTTTATGATCAAGTTTATCTATGAACAATATTTGAATCTTTTGAATTCTTTTATGTATGATTGGTTATCTTTGCAAGTCTCTTCGAATTATCAGTTTGGTTTGGCCTACTAGATTGATCTTTCTTGCAATGGGAGAAGTGCTTAGCTTTGGGTTCAATCTTGCGATGTCCTTTCCCAGTGACAGTAGGGGCAGCAAGGCACGTATTGTATTGTTGCCATCGAGGATAACAAGATGGGGTTTTTATCATATTGCATGAATTTATCCCTCTACATCATGTCATCTTGCTTAAGGCGTTACTCTGTTTTCATGAACTTAATACTCTAGATGCATGCTGGATAGCGGTCGATGAGTGGAGTAATAGTAGTAGATGCAGGCAGGAGTCGGTCTACTTGTCTCGGACGTGATGCCTATATACATGATCATACCTAGATATTCTCATAACTATGCTCAGTTCTGTCAATTGCTCGACTGTAGTTCGTTCACCCACCGTAAAATACTTATGCTCTTGAGAGAAGCCACTAGTGAAACCTATGGCCCCCGGGTCTATCTTCATCATATTAATCTTCCAACACTTATTTATTTCCTTTGATTTTACTTTGGTTTTATTTTACTTTGCATCTTTATCACAAAAATACCAAAAATATTATCCTATCATATCTATCAGATCTCACTCTCGTAAGTGGCCGTGAAGGGATTGATAACCCCTTACCGCGTTGGTTGCGAGGATTTATTTGTTTTGTGTAGGTGCGAGGGACTCGCGCGTAGCCTCCTACTGGATTGATACCTTGGTTCTCAAAAACTGAGGGAAATACTTACGCTACTTTGCTGCATCATCCTTTCCTCTTCAAGGGAAAACCAACGCAGTGCTCAAGAGGTAGCAAGAAGGATTTCTGGCGCCGTTGCCGGGGAGGTCTACGCAAAAGTCAACATACCAAGTACCCATCACAATCCCTTATCTCCCGCATTACATTATTTGCCATTTGCCTCTCGTTTTCCTCTCCCCCACTTCACCCTTGCCGTTTTATTCGCCCTTTTTCCGTTCGTCTTTTCATTTGCCTTGATGTCTTTCTTGGCTCGTTTGCTCGCTTGGTTGAAATAGTTGAGTATTTATTCCTAAACAGAGAAGCTAGGATCTATGGATCCTCATCCGCTTGCTAATCTTTTTAAGATATCCAATTATGATGAACCAATTGCTAGTGAGTTTTGTGCACTAGATTATCTTTATGAAGTTTTGCTTGAAATTTGTGAATCTGAAAATTGTGATGAAGAAATTTATGAAGAGATTCACGATAGCTCCTTGAATAAAAAGCATGATTGCAATAATTTTATTATAAATTCTCTTGATGTCAATTGTGCTAATAATAGGCAAAACCCTAAGCTTGGGATGCTAGTTTTGCTAAGTCTACTACTTGTTGCAATGATCATGATTGGGGTGATTCTTCTTATGATCTTGAAAATTTATCTAATCCCCATGATGAATATGAGATTGATAATATTGTTTGCAATAATATTGAAAGTGGGTTTGGAAGAGTGTCAACTTTAGATCCCACATATTTGGAGAATATTCAATCTTATGAAATTTTTGATAAAAGTGGGTTTGGAGAGGTCATGACTTTAGTTGATGTTAATCCCACTATTTCGGAAGAGTGTCAACTTTGCATGCATGTGGATCATGTTGAAAATATTTTATGTGATAGCTATTTTATTGAATTTTCTTATGATCCCACATGTAATTATTATGAGAGAGGAAAATATGGTCGTAAAAATTTTCATGATAACAAATTACCTCTCGTTATGTTGAGATTGCTATTGTTTCTTTCCGCTTCCTTGCATATGCTACTTTTTGCTTGTTATGATAATTTGTTTGCCTATAATATGCCTATGCATAGGAAGTATGTTAGACTTAGATGTGTTTGTCACGTGTTTCATGATGCTCTCTTTGTGCTTCAATTCTTGTCTTTCTTGCGAGCATCATTAAAATTATCAATGCCTAGCTAAAAGGCTTTAAAGAAAAGCGCTCGTTGGGAGACAACCCAATATATTTCCTTTCTGTCGTTGAATAAATCTCTGTTCTAGCCTCTGGTTAGATGTGTTTTTATGTTTTAATTAGTGTTTGTGCCAAGTTAAAGCTATAGGATCTTCTTGGATGATAGTTATTTGATCTTGCAGAAATTTCCAGAAACTTTATGTTCACGAAACCAATTGTTAAAAATCACCAGAACGTGATAAAATAGTGATTCCAATTGCTTCTGATCAATAAATAAATTGTCTAGGCCGTCCTATTTTGGCTGATGTTTTCGAGTTCCAGAAGTTTGCGTTAGTTACAGATTGCTACAGACTGTTCTGTTTTTGACAGATTCTGTTTTTCGTGTGTTGTTTGCTTATTTTGATGAATCTATGGCTAGTAAAATAGTTTATAAACCATAGATAAGTTGGAATACATTAGGTTTAACACCAATATAAATAAAGAATAAGTTCATTACAGTACCTTGAAGTGGCCTTTTGTTTTCTTTCGCTAACGGAGCTCACGAGATTTTCTGTTAAGTTTTGTGTTGTGAAGTTTTCAAGTTTTGGGTGAAAGATTTTGATGGATTATGGAACAAGGAGTGGCAAGAGCCTAAGATTGGGGATGCCCATGGCACCCCAAAGATAATCTAAGGACACCATAAAGCCAAAGCTTGGGGATGCCCCGGAAGGCATCCCCTCTTTCGTCTACTTCCATCGGTAACTTTACTTGGAGCTATATTTTTATTCACCACATGATATGTGTTTTGCTTGGAGCGTCTTGTATGATTTGAGTCTTTGCTTTTTAGTTTACCACAATCATCCTTGCTGTACACACCTTTTGATAGAGCCATACATGATTTGGAATTTGTTAGAATACTCTATGTGCTTCGCTTATATCTTTTGAGTTATATAGTTTTGCTCTAGTACTTCACTTATATCTTTTAGAGCACGGTGGTGGATTTGTTTTATAGAAACTATTGATCTCTCATGCTTCACTTAGATTATTTTGAGAGTCTTAAATAGCATGGTAATTTGCTTAAATAATCCTAATATGCTTGGTATTCAAGATTAGTAAAAACTTTCTTATGAGTGTGTTGAATACTAAGAAAAGTTTGATGCTTGATAATTGTTAGATATGAAGATGGTGATATTAGAGTCATGCTAGTTGAGTAGTTGTGAATTTGAGAAATACTTGTGTTAAAGTTTGTGATTCCCGTAGCATGCACGTATGGTGAACTGTTATGTGATGAAGTCGGAGCATGATTTATTTATTGATTGTCTTCCTTATGAGTGGCGGTCGGGGACGAGCGATGGTCTTTTCCTACCAATCTATCCCCCTAGGAGCATGCGCGTAATACTTTGCTTTGATAACTTGTAGATTTTTGCAATAAGTATATGAGTTCTTTAAGACTAATGTTGAGTCCATGGACTATACGCACCCATCTTCCTTCCACCATTGCTAGACTCTCTAATACCGCGCACTTTTTGCTGGTATCATACACCCACCATAAACCTTCCTCAAAACAGCCACCATACCTACCTATCATGGCATTTCCATAGCCATTCCGAGATATATTTCCATGCAACTTTCCACCGTTCCGTTTATTATGACACGCTCCATCATTGTCATATTGCTTTGCATGATCATGTAGTTGACATCGTATTTGTGGCAAAGCCACCATTCATAATTCTTTCATACATGTCACTCTTGATTCATTGCATATCCCGGTACACCGCCGGAGGCATTCATATAGAGTCATATTTTGTTCTAAGTATCGAGTTGTAATTGTTGAGTTGTAAGAAAATAAAAGTGCGATGATCTTCATTTTTAGAGCATTGTCCCAAGTGAGGAAAGGATGATGGAGACTATGATTCCCCCACAAGTCGGATGAGACTCCGGACGAAAAAAAGGCCATAAAAAAAGAGAAAAGGCCACAGTATAAAAATGAGAGAAAAAGAGAGAAGGGACAATGTTACTATCCTTTTACCACACTTGTGCTTCAAAGTAGCACCAGGATCTTCATGATAGAGAGTCTCTCATTTTGTCACTTTCATATACTAGTGGGAAATTTTCATTATAGAACTTGGCTTGTATATTCCAATGATGGGCTTCCTCAAAATGACCTAGGTCTTCGTGAGCAAGCGAGTTGGATGCACACCCACTTAGTTTCTTTTGTTGAGCTTTCATATACTTATAGCTCTAGTGCATCCGTTGCATGGCAATCCCTACTCACTCACATTGATATCTATTGATGGGCATCTCCATAGCTCGTTGATACGCCTAGTTGATGTGAGACTATCTTCTCCTTTTTTTTCTTCTCCACAACCACCATTCTATTCCACATATAGTGTTATGTCCATGGCTCACGCTCATGTATTGCGTGAAGATTGAAAAATTTTGAGAATGTCAAAAGTATGAAACAATTGCTTGGCTTGTCATCGGGGTTGTGCATGATTTAAATACTTTGTGTGGTGAAGATAGAGCATAGCCAGACTATATGATTTTGTAGGGATAACTTTCTTTGGCCATGTCATTTTGAGAAGACATGATTGCTATGTTAGTATGCTTGAGGTATTACTATTTTTATGTCAATATTAAACTTTTTTCTTGAATCTTTCGGATCTGAATATTCATACCACAATTAAGAAGAATTACATTGAAATTATGCCAAGTAGCACTCTGCATCAAAAATTCTGTTTTTATCATTTACCTACTCGAGGACGAGCAGGAATTAAGCTTGGGGATGCTTGATACGTCTCCAACGTATCTATAATTTTTGATTGCTCCATGCTATATTATCTACTGTTTTGGACATTATTGGGCTTTATTATTCACTTTTATATTATTTTTGGGACTAACCTATTAACTGGGGGCCCATCCCAGAATTGTTGTTTTTTTCCTATTTCAGAGTTTCGCAGAAAAGGAATATCAAACGGAGTCCAAACGGAATGAAACCTTCGGGAACGTGATTTCTAGGAAGAATATGATCCAGGAGACTTGGACCCTACGTCAAGAAACAAAGGAGGAGGCCACGAGGTAGGGGGCGCGCCTACCCCCCCCCCCCCAGGGCGCGCCCTCCACCCTCGTGGGCCCCCTGTTGCTCCACCAACGTACTCCTTCCTCCTATATATACCTACATACCCCCAAACGATCAGATACGGAGCCAAAAACCTAATTCCACCGCCGCAACCTTCTGTACCCACGAGATCCCATCTTGGGGCCTGTTCCGGAGCTCCGTCGGAGGGGGCATCCATCACGGAGGGCTTCTACATCAACACCATAGTCGCTCTGATGAAGTGTGAGTAGTTTACTTCAGACCTTCGGGTCCATAGTTAGTAGCTAGATGGCTTCTTCTCTCTTTTTGGATCTCAATACAATGTTCTCCCCCTCTCTCGTGGAGATCTATTCGATGTAATCTTCTTTTGCGGTGTGTTTGTTGAGACCGATGAATTGTGGGTTTATGATCAAGTTTATCTATGAACAATATTTGAATCTTCTGAATTATTTTATGTATGATTGGTTATCTTTGCAAGTCTCTTTGAATTATCAGTTTGGTTTGGCCTACTAGATTGATCTTTCTTGCAATGGGAGAAGTGCTTAGCTTTGGGTTCAATCTTGCGGTGTCCTTTCCCAGTGACAGTAGGGGCAGCAAGGCACGTATTGTATTGTTGCCATCGAGGATAACAAGATGGGGTTTTTATCATATTGCATGAATTTATCCCTCTACATCATGTCATCTTGCTTAAGGCGTTACTCTGTTTTCATGAACTTAATACTCTAGATGCATGCTGGATAGCGGTCGATGAGTGGAGTAATAGTAGTAGATGCAGGCAGGAGTCGGTCTACTTGTCTCGGACGTGATGCCTATATACATGATCATACCTAGATATTCTCATAACTATGCTCAATTCTGTCAATTGCTCGACAGTAATTCATTCACCCACCGTAAAATACTTATGCTCTTGAGAGAAGCCACTAGTGAAACCTATGGCCCCCGGGTCTATTTTCATCATATTAATCTTCCAACACTTATTTATTTCCTTTGATTTTACTTTGGTTTTATTTTACTTTGCATCTTTGTCACAAAAATACCAAAAATATTATCCTATCATATCTATCAGATCTCACTCTCGTAAGTGACCGTGAAGGGATTGACAACCCCTTATAGCGTTGGTTGCAAGGATTTATTTGTTTTGTGTAGGTGCGAGGGACTCGCGCGTAGCCTCCTACTGGATTGATACCTTGGTTCTCAAAAACTAAGGGAAATACTTACGCTACTTTGCTGCATCACCCTTTCCTCTTCAAGGGAAAACCAACGCAGTGCTCAAGAGGTAGCATGTACTCATTGAAAAAACTTATCAAGCGTCTTGATCTATCTCTATAGATCTTGATGCTCAATATGTAAGCAGCTTCACCGAGGTCTTTCTTTGAAAAACTCCTTTCAAATACTCCTTTATGCTTTCCATAAAATTCTACATTATTTCCGATCAACAATATGTCATTCACATATACTTATCAGAAATACTGTAGTGCTCCCACTCACTTTCTTGTAAATACAGGCTTCACCTCAAGTCTGTATAAAACTATATGCTTTGATCAACTCAGCAATGTGTATATTCCAACTCCGAGATGCTTGCACCAGTCCATAGATGGATCGCTGGAGCTTGCACATTTTGTTAGCACCTTTAGGATCGACAAAACCTTCTGGTTGCATCATATACAACTCTTCTTTAAGAAATCCATTAAGGAATGTAGTTTTGACATCCATTTGCCAGATTTCATAAAATGTGGCAATTTGCTAACAAGATTCGGACAGACTAAAGCATCGCTACGAGTGAGAAAATCTCATCGTAGTCAACACCTTGAACTTTGTCAAAAACCTTTTTCGGCAAGTCTAGCTTTGTAGATAGTAACACTACTATCAGCGTCCGTCTTCCTCTTGAAGATCCATTTATTTTCTATGGCTTGCCGATCATCGGGCAAGTCAAGCAAAGTCCACACTTTGTTCTCATACATGGATCCCATCTCACATTTCATGGCCTCAAGCCATTTCATGGAATCTGGGCTCATCATCGCTTCCTCATAGTTCGTAGGTTCGTCATGGTCAAGTAACATAACCTCTAGAACAGGATTACCATACCACTCTGGTCCAGATCATCTCTGGTTGACCTACGAGGTTCGGTAGTAACTTGATCTGAAGTTGCATGATCATCATCATTAGCTTCCTCACTAATTGGTGTAGGAGTCACAGGAACATATTTCTGTGATGAACTACTTTCCAATAAGGTAGTAGGTACAGTTATCTCATCAAGTTCTACTTTCCTCCCACTCACTTCTTTCGAGAGAAACTCCTTCTCTAGAAAGGATCCATTCTTAGCAATGAATGTCTTGCCTTCGGATCTGTGATAGAAGGTGTACCCAACAGTCTCCTTTGGGTATCCTACACATTTCTTCGATTTCGGTTCGAACTTATCAAGTTGAAGCTTTTTCACATAAGCATCGCAGCCCCAAACTTTAAGAAACGACAACTTTGGTTTCTTGCCAAACGACAGTTCATAAGGCGTCATCTCAACAGATTTAGATGGTGCCCTATTTAACGTGAATACAGCTGTCTCTAAAGCATAACCCCAAAACGACAGCGGTAAATCAGTAAGAGACATCATAGATCGCACCATATCTAATAAAGTACGATTACGACGTTCGGACACACCATTACGTTGTGGTGTTCCGGGTGGCGTGAGTTGCGAAACTATTCCGCATTGTTTCAAATGAAGACCAAACTCGTAACTCAAATATCCGTCTCCGCGATCAGATTGTAGAAACTTTATTTTCTTGTTACGATGATTTTCCACTTCACTCTGAAATTCTTTGAACTTTTCAAATGTTTCAGACTTATGTTTCATCAAGTAGATATACCCATATCTGCTCAAATCATCTGTGAAGGTCAGAAAATAATGATACCCGCCGCGAGCCTTAACACTCATCGGACCGCATACATCAGTATGTATTGTTTACAACAAGTCAGTTGCTCGCTCCATTGTTCCGGAGAACGGAGTCTTAGTCATCTTGCCCATGAGGCATGGTTCGCAAGCATCAAGTGATTCCAAAAGACCATCAGCATGGAGTATCTTCATGCGCTTTACACCAATATGACCTAAGCAGCAGTGCCACAAATATGTTGCACTATTATTATCAACTTTGCATCTTTTGGCATCAATATTATGAATATGTGTATCAACACGATCGAGATTCAATAAACCATTTATTTTGAGTGTATGACCATCGAAGGTTTTATTCATGTAAACAGAACAACAATTATTCTCAGACTTTAAATGAATAAACGTATTGCAATAAACATGATCAAATCATATTCATGCTTAACGCAAACACCAAATAACATTTATTTAGGTTCAACACTAATCCCTAAAGTATAGGGAGTGTGCGATGATGATCATATCAATCTTGGAGCCACTTCCAACACACATCGTCACTTCACCCTTAACTAGTCTCTGTTCATTCTGCAACTCCCGTTTCGAGTTACTACTCTTAGTAACTGAACCAGTATCAAATACCGAGGGGTTGCTATGAACACTAGTAAAATACACAACAATAATCTGTATATCAAATATACCTTTGTTCACTTTGCCATCCTTCTTATCCGCCAAATATCTAGGGCAGTTCCACTTCCAGTGACCATTTCTTTTGCAGTAGAAGCACTCAGTTTCAGGCTTGAGTCTAGCTTTGGGTTTTTCACGGGAGTGACCACTTGTTTGTCATTCTTCTTGAAGTTCCCTTTCTATTCTTTTGCCCCTTTTCTCGAAACTAGTGGTCTTGTAAACCATCAACACTTGATGCTCTTTCTTGATTTCTACCTTCACCAATTTCAACATCGCGAAGAGCTTGGGAATTACTTTCGTCATCCCTTGCATATTATAGTTCATCACGAAGTTCTAGTAACTTGGTGATAGTGACTAGAGAACTTTGTCAATTACTATCTTATCTGGAAGATTAACTCCCACTTGATTCAAGCAATTGTAGTACCCAGACAATCTGAGCACATGCTCACTAGTTGAGCTATTCTCCTCCATCTTGTAGGCAAATTACTTGTCAGAGGTCTCATACCTCTCGACTCGGGCATGAGTCTGAAATACAAATTTCAGCTCTTGGAACATCTTATATGTTCCGTGGCATTTCAAAACGTTTTTGAAGTCCCGGTTCTAAGCCGTAAAGCATGGTGCACTCTACTATCAAGTAGTCATCATACCAAGCTTTGCCAAAACGTTCATAACGTCTACATCTGATCCTGCAACAGGTCTGTCACCTAGCGGTGCATCAAGGACATAATTCTTCTATGCAGCAATGAGGATAATCCTCAGATCACGGAGCTAGTCCGCATCATTGCTACTATCATATAAAATAAACGGGGAGCTACATCGCGAGCTATTGATTTACAACATAGCTATGCAAATACTATCAGGACTTAAGTTCATGATAAATTAAAGTTCAATTAATCATATTACTTAAGAACTCCCACTTAGATAGACATCCCTCTAGTCATCTAAATGATCATGTGATCCAAATCAACTAAACCATGTTCGATCATCACGTGAGATGGAGTAGTTTTCAATGGTGAACATCACTATGTTGATCATATCTACTATATGATTCACGTTCGACCTTTCGGTCTCCAGTGTTCCGAGGCCATATCTGCATATGCTAGGCTCGTCAAGTTTAACCCGAGTATTCTGCATGTGCAAAACTAGCTTGCACCCATTGTATGTGAACGTAGAGCTTATCACACCTGATCATCACGTGGTGTCTCAGCACGAAGAACTATTGCAACGGTGCATACTCAGGGAGAACACTTATACCTTGAAATTTTAGTAAGGGATCATCTTATAAAGCTACCGCCGAACCAAGCAAAATAAGATGTATAAAAGATAAACATCACATGCAATCAAAATATGTGACATGATATGGCCATCATCATCTTCTGCCTTTGATCTCCATCTCTAAAGTACCGTCATGATTTCTATCATCACCGGCATGACACCATGGTCTCTATCAATGTGTCGTCATATGGTCGTCTCGCCAACTATTGCTTTTGCAACTATTGCTATCGCATAGCGATAAAGTAAAGCAATTACATGGCACTTGCATCTTATGCAATAAAGAGACAACCATAAGGCTCCTGCCAGTTGCCGATAATTTCAAAAACATAATCATCTCATACAACAATTTATATGTCATCACGTCTTGACCATATCATATCACAACATGCCCTGCAAAAAAAAGTTAGACGTCCTCTACTTTGTTGTTGCAAGTTTTACGTGGCTGCTATGGGCTGAGCAAGAACCGTTCTTACCTACGCATCAAAACCACAACGATTTTTCGTCAAGTATGTGCTGTTTTAACATTCAACAAGGACCGGGTGTAGCCACACTCGATTCAACTAAAGTTGGAGAAACTGACACCCGCCAGCCACCTGTGTGCGAAGCACGTCGGTAGAACCAGTCTCGCGTAAGCGTACGCGTAATGTCGGTCCGGGCCGCTTCATCCAACAATACCGCCGAATCAAATTATGACATGCTGGTAAGCAGTATGACTATTATCGCCCACAACTCACTTGTGTTCGACTCGTGCATATAACATCTATGCATAGACCTGGCTCGGATGCCACTATTGGGGAACATAGTAATTTCAAAAAAATTCCTACGCACACGCAAGATCATGGTGATGCATAGAAACGAGAGGGGAGAGTGTCGTCTACGTACCCTCATAGACCATAAGCGGAAGCGTTATGACAACGCGGTTGATGTAGTCATATGTCTTCACGATCGACCGATCCTAGTACCGAACGTACGGCACCTCCGCGATCTGCACACGTTCAGCTCGGTGACATCCCACGAACTCACGATCCAGTAGAGCTTCGAGGGAGAGTTTCGTCAGCACGACGACGTGATGACGGTGATGATGAAGCTACCGACGCAGGGCTTCGCCTAAGCACTGCTACGATATGACCGAGGTGGATCATGGTGGAGGGGGGCACCGCACACGGCTAAGAGATCAATGATTAACTTGTGTGTCTATGGGGTGCCCCCTCCCCCACATATAAAGGAGTGGAGGAGGGGGAGGGGCCGGCCTCCTAGGCGCGCCCTGGGAGTAGGATTCCACCCCTTCCATGAGTAGGAGTAGGAGGGAAGGAAGGAGGAGAGAGGGGAAAGGAAAAAGGGGGGCACCCCCCTTCCTTGTCCAATTCGGACTAGAGGGGGAGGGGCGCGCGGCCTGCCCTGGCCGCCCATTCCTCTCTCCACCAAGGCCCATGAGGCCCATTACACTCCGGGGGTTTCCGGTAATCCCCCGGTACTCCGGTATTTGTCCAAACTCACTCAGAACCCTTCCGAAGTCCAAACATAGTCATCCAATATATCGATCTTTATGTCTCGACCATTTCGAGACTCCTCTTCATGTCTGTGATAATATCCGGGACTCCGAACTACCTTTGGTACATCAAAACACGTAAACTCATATTACCGAACGTTAAGCGTGCGGACCCTACGGGTTCGAGAACTATGTAGACATGACCGAGACACGTCTCCGGTCAATAACCAATAGCGGAACCTGGATGCTCATATTGGCGCCTACATATTCTACGAAGATATTTGTCGGTCAAGCCGCATACCAACATACGTTGTTCCCTTTGTCATCGGTATGTTACTTGCCCGAGATTCGATCGTCGGTATCTCAATACCTAGTTCAATCTTGTTACCGGCAAGTCTATTTACTCGTTCCGTAATGCATCATCCCACAACTAACTCATTAGTCACATTGCTTGCAAGGCTTATAGTGATGTGCATTACCGAGAGGGCCCAGAGATACCTCTCCGACAATCGGAGTGACAAATCCTAATCTCGATCTATGCCAACTCAACAAGTACCATCAGAGACACCTGTAGAGCACCTTTATAATCACCCAGTTACGTTGTGACGTTTGGTAGCACACAAAGTGTTCCTCCGGTATCCGGGAGTTGCATAATCTCATAGTCATAGGAACATGTATAAGTCATGAAGAAAGCAATAGCAATATACTAAACGATCAAGTGCTAAGCTAACGGAATGGGTCAAGTCAATCACATCATTATCTAATGATGTGATCCCGTTAATCAAATGACAACTCATGTCTATGGCTAGGAAACTTAACCATCTTTGATTCAAAGAGCTAGTCAAGTAGAGGCATACTAGTGACACTCTGTTTGTCTATGTATCCACACATGTACTAAGTTTCCGGTTAATACAATTCTAGCATGAATAATAAACAATTATCATGAAATAAGGAAATAAATAATAACTTTATTATTGCCTCTAGGGCATATTTCCTTCATGTTCATGCTCACGAAAACTTTGTGAATCTTAATTACAGAAAGTTTTCAACAAAAATAATTATCCCCTTGTACAATTCCATTGTATTATAAAAATAATGTGCCAAGGTTTGCCTTTAGGATGTTTAGATTGCTTGTTAGTTTGTGCGGTGCAAGACAGAAACTTTGGCTGTAGTGCGCGATTTTACATTTTTTACTAGAACGTCAAACGGATCTGAAACTTTTGCACTGTCTTTCTATACAAATTGTTTATTTTTCCTAATTTTTTCAGAATTTTTGGAGTACCAGAAGTATGGTGAATGTTCAGATTACTACAGACTGTCCTATTTAAGACGGATTCTGTTTTTGATGCATAGTTTGCTTGTTTTGATGAAACTATCGATTTCTATCAGTGGATTAAGCCATGGAAAAGTTATATTACAGTAGCTACAATGCAAAAACAAAATATGAATTGGTTTGCAACAGTATCTAGAGTAGTGATTTGATTTATTATACTAACGGATCTTACCGAACTTTCTGTTGAGTTTTGTGTGGATGAAGTGTTCGAAGATCGAGGATGTCTCGATATAAGGATAAGGAGGAGAGGCAAGAGCTCAAGCTTGGGGATGCCCAAGGCACCCCAAGTAAATATTTAAGGAGACTCAAGCGTCTAAGCTTGGGGATGCCCCGGAAGGCATCCCATCTTTCTTCAACAAGTATCGGTATGTTTTCGGATTCGTTTCGTTCATGCGATATGTGCAAATCTTGGAGTGTCTTTTGCATTTAGTTTTCACTTTTCTTTTATGCACCATGCTGGTATGAGATAGTCCATGGTTGATTTATAGAATGCTCTTTGCACTTCACTTATATCTTTTGAGTATGGCTTTATAGAATGCTTCATGTGCTTCACTTATATCATTTGAAGTTTGGATTGCCTGTTTCTCTTCACATAGAGAACCACCATTTGTAGAATGCTCTTTTGCTTCACTTATATTTGTTAGAGCGTGGGCATATCTTTTGTAGAAAGAATTAAACTCTCTTGCTTCACTTATATCTATTTAGAGAGATGACATGAATTGGTCATTCACATGGTTAGTCATAAAATCCTACATAAAACTTGTAGATCACTGAATATGATATGTTTGATTCCTTGCAATAGTTTTGCGATATAAAGGTGGTGATATTAGAGTCGTGCTAGTTGAGTAATTGTGAAATTTAGAAATACTTGTGTTGAGTTTTGCAAGTCACGTAGCATGCACGTATGGTAAACTTTGTGTGACAAATTTGAAGCATGAGGTGTTCTTTGATTGCTTTCCTTATGAGTGGCGGTCGGGGACGAGCGATGGTCATTTCCCTACCAATCTATCCCCCTAGGGGCATGCGTAGTAGTACTTTGCTTCAAGGGCTAATAAACGTTTGCAATAAGTATATGAGTTCTTTATGACTAATGTGAGTCCATGGATTATACGCACTCTTACCTTTTCGCAATTTGCTACCCTCTATGGTACCGTGCATTGCCCTTTCTCACCTCGAGAGTTGGTGCAAACTTCGTCAGTGCATCTAGGCCCCGTGATACGATACGCTCTATCACACATAAGCCACCTTATATTTTCCTCAAAACAGCCACTGTACCTACCTATCATGGCATTTCCATAGCCGTTCCGAGATATATTGCCATGCAACTTCCATCATCATCATATACATGACTTGAGCATTTATTGCCATATTGCTTTGCATGATCGTAAGATAGCTAGCATGATGTTTTCATGGCTTGTCCATTTTTTATGTCATTGCTACGCTAGATCATTGCACATCCCGGTACACCGCCGGAGGCATTCATATAGAGTCATACTTTGTTCTAGACATCGAGTTGTAATATTGAGTTGTAAGTAAATAAAAATGTGATGATCATCATTATTAGAACATTGTCCCATGTGAGGTTCTAAAAATAAAAGAGGCCAAAGAAGCCCAAATAAAAAAAGAGGCCAAAGAAGCCCACCAAAAAAAAGAGAAAAAAGAATGAGAGAAAAAGAGAGAAGGGACAATGTTACTATCCTTTTTCCACACTTGTGCTTCAAAATAGCACCATGATATTCATGATAGAGAGTTTCTTATTTTGTCACTTTCATATACTAGTGGGAATTTTTCATTATTGAACTTGGCTTGTATATTCCAATGATGGGCTTCCTCAAAATGCCCTAGGTCTTCGAGAGCAAGCAAGTTGGATGCACACCCACTTAGTTTCTTTTGATGAGCTTTCATACACTTATAGCTCTAGTGCATCCGTTGCATGGCAATCCCTACTCCTTGCATTGACATCAATTGATGGGCATCTCCATAGCCCGTTGATTAGCCGCGTCGATGTGAGACTTTCTCCTTTTTTGTCTTCTCACATAACCCCCATCATCATATGCTATCCCACCTATAGTGCTGTATCCATGGCTTGCGTTCATGTATTGCGTGAGGGTTTAAAAAGCTGAAGCGCGTTAAAAAGAATGAACCAATTGCTTGGCTTGTCATCGGGGTTGTGCATGATGGGGGCATTTTGTGTGACGAAAATGAAGCATGGCCAAACTATATGATTTTGTAGGGATGAGCTTTCTTTGGCTATGTTATTTTGATAAGACATAATTGCTTGGTTAGTATGCTTGAAGTATTATTGTCTTAATGTCAAATGATAGACTATTGCTTTGAATCACTCGTGTCTTAATATTCATGCCATTATTAGATTATGTGATCAAGATTATGCTAGGTAGCATTCCACATCAAAAATTATCTTTTTTATCATTTACCTGCTCGAGGACGAGCAGGAATTAAGCTTGGGGATGTTGATACGTCTCCGTCGTATCTATAATTTTTTATTGTTCCATGCCAATATTCTACAACTTTCATATACTTTTGGCAAATTTTTATACTATTTTTGGGACTAACATATTGATCCAGTGCCCAGTGCCAGTTCTTGTTTGTTGCATGTTTTTTGTTTCGCAGAAAATCCATATCAAACGGAGTCCAAACGGGATAAAAACTGATGGAGATTTTTTTTGGAATATATGTGATTTTTGGGAAGAAGAATCAACGCGAGACGATGCCCGAGGGGGCCACGAGGCAGGGGGGCACGCCCCTGACCCTCGTGGCCACCCCGTAAGGCGGTTGGTGCCCTTCTTTCGCCTCAAGAAAGCCAATATCCGGATAGAAATCATGTTCAAATTTAAGCCCAATCGGAGTTACGGATCTCTGGGAATATAAGAAACGGTGAAAGGCCAGAATCTGAAGCGCAGAAACAGAGAGAGACAGAGAGACAGATCCAATCTCGGAGGGGCTCTCACCCCTCCCATACCATGGAAGCCACGGACCAGAGGGGAAACCCTTCTCCCATCCAGGGAGAAGGTCAAGGAAGAAGAAGAAGAAGGGGGGCTCTCTCCCCCTCTCTCCCGGTGGAGTCGGAACGCCGCCGGGGCCATCATCATCACCGCGATCTACACCAACACCTCCGTCATCTTCACCAACATCTCCATCACCTTTCCCCATCTATCTACAGCGGTCCACTCTCCTGCAACCCGCTGTACCCTCTACTTGAACATGGTGCTTTATGCTTCATATTATTATCCAGTGATGTGTTGCCATCCTATGATGTCTGAGTAGATTTTCGTTGTCCTATCGGTAATTGGTGAATTGCTATGATTGGTTTAATTTGCTTGTGGTTATGTTGCTGTCCTTTGGTGCCCATCATATGAGAGCGCGTGTGGATCACACCATAGGGTTAGTTGTATGTTGATAGGACTATGTGTTGGAGGACAAGAGTGACAGAAGCTTCAGCCTAGCATAGAAATTGATGCATTCAGGATTGCAGGGGGACCAATATATCTTAATGCTATGGTTGGGTTTTACCTTAATGAACGTTAGTAGTTGCGGATGCTTGCTAATAGTTCCAATCATAAGTGCATAGAATTCCAAGTCAGGGATGACATGCTAGCAGTGGCCTCTCCCACATAAAACTTGCTATCGGTCTAGTAAAGTAGTCAATTGCTTAGAGACAATTTCGCAACTCCTACCACCACTTTTCCACACTCGCTATACTAAATTTATTGTTTCTTTAACTAAACAGCCCCTAGTTTTTATTTACGTGCTCTTTATATTCTTGCAAACCTATCCAACAACACCTACAAAGTACTTCTAGTTTCATACTTGTTCTAGGTAAAGCGAACGTTAAGCGTGCATAGAGTTGTATCGGTGGTCGATAGAACTTGAGGGAATATTTGTTCTACCTTTAGCTCCTCGTTGGGTTCGACACTCTTACTTATCGAAAGAGGCTACAATTGATCCCCTATACTTGTGGGTTATCACGACGCTTATGTGAAAAAGCTTTAGCCTAATAAGCTCGAACCCAAATCGGAGAAGTGCGTCTTCATAGGATACCCAAAAGAAACTGTTGGGTACACCTTCTATCACAGATCCAAAGGCAAGATCTTTGTTGCTAAGAATGGATCATTTCTAGAGAAGGAGTTTCTCCCAAAAGAAGTGAGTGGGAGGAAAGTAGAACTTGATGAGGTAGTTGTACCTTCTCTTGAATTGGAAAGTAGCTAATCACATAAAACCATTCCGGTGGTGCCTACACCAACTAGTGAGGAAGCTAATGATAATGATCATGAAACTTCGGATCAGGTACTACCGAACCTCGTAGGTCAACCAGAGCACGTTCTGCACCAGAGTAGTACGGTAATCCTGTTCTGTAAGTCATGTTACTAGACCATGACGAACCTACGAACTATGAGGAAGGCATGATGAGCCCAGATTCCGCGAAATGGCTTGAGGCCATGAAATCTGAGATGGGATCCATGTATGAGAACAAAGTATGGACTTTGGTTGACTTGCCCGATGATCGGCAAGCCATAGAGAATAAATGGATTTTCAAGAAGAAGACTGAGGCTGATGGTAATGTTACTGTCTACAAAGCTCGACTTGTTGCGAAAGGTTTTAGACAAGTTCAAGGAGTTGACTATGATGAGACCTTCTCACCCGTGGCGATGCTTAAGTCTGTCTGAATCATGTTAGCAATTGCCGCATTTTATGATTATGAAATCTGGCAAATGGACGTCAAAACTGTATTCCTTAATGGAGTTCTTAAAGAAGAGTTGTATATGATGCAACAAGAAGGTTTTGTCGATCCTAAAGGTGCTAACAAAGTGTGCAAGCTCCAGCGATCCATTTATGGACTGGTGCAAGCATCTCAGAGTTGGAATATACGCTTTGATGAGGTGATCAAAGCATACGATTTTATACAGACTTTTGGGGAAACCTGTATTTACAAGAAAGTGAGTGGGAGCTCTGTAGCATTTCTAATATTATATGTGGATGACATATTATTGATTGGAAATGATATAGAATTTCTGGATAGCAAAAAAGGATACTTGAATAAGAGTTTTTTAATGAAAGACCTCGGTGAAGCTGCATATATATTGGGCATCAAGATCTATAGAGATAGATCAAGACGCTTAATTGGACTTTCACAAAGCACATACCTTGATAAAGCTTTGAAGAAGTTCAAAATGGATCAGTCAAAGAAAGGGTTCTTGCCTGTGTTACAAGGTGTGAAGTTGAGTCAGACTCAATGCCCGACCACTGAAGAAGATAGAGAGAAAATGAAAGTCATTCCCTATACCTCAGCCATAGGTTCTAACATGTATGCAATGCTGTGTACCAGACCTGATGTGTGCCTTGCGATAAGTCTAGCAGGGAGGTACCAAAGTAATCCAGGAGTGGATCACTGGACAGCGGTCAAGAACATCCTGAAGTACTCGAAAAGGACTAAGGATATGTTTCTCGTTTATGGAGGTGACAAAGAGCTTGTCGTAGATGGTTACGTCGATGCTAGCTTTGACACTGATCCGGATGACTCTAAGTCACAAACCGGGTATGTATTTATATTGAATGCTGGAGCTGCCTGTTGGTGCAGTTCCAAGCAAAGCATCGTGGCGGGATCTACGTGTGAAGCGAAGTACATAGCTGCTTCGGAAGCAGCGAATGAAGGAGTCTAGATGAAGGAGTTCATATCCGATCTAGGTGTAATACCTAGTGCATCGGGTCCAATGAAAATCTTTTGTGACAATACTGGAGCTATAGCCTTGGCGAAGGATTCCAGATTTCACAAAAGAACCTAACACATCAAGAGACGCTTCAACTCCATCCGTGACCAAGTCAAGGAGGGAGACATAGAGATTTGCAAATACATACGCATCTGAATGTGGCAGATCCGTTGACTAAGCCTTTTCCACGAGCAAAACGTGATCAACACCAAGACTCCATGGGTGTTAGAATCTTTACAATGTAATCTAGATGATTGACTCTAGTGCAAGTGGGAGACTGAAGGAAATATGCCCTAGAGGCAATAATAAAGTTGTTATTTATATTTCCTTATATCATGATAAATGTTTATTATTCATGCTAGAATTGTATTAACTGGAAACTTGATACATGTATGGATACATAGACAAAACACAGTGTCCCTAGTAAGCCTCTACTAGACTAGCTCGTTAATCAAAGATGGTTAAGTTTCCTAACCATAGACATGTGTTGTCATTTGATGAACGGGATCACATCATTAGGAGAATGATGTGATGGACAAGACCCATCCGTTAGCTTATCATAATGATCGTTGAGTTTTATTGGTATTGCTTTCTTCATGACTTATACATAATCCTTTGACTATGAGATTATGCAACTCCCGGATACCGGAGGAATGTCTTGTGTGCTATGAAACGTCACAATGTAACTAGGTGATTATAAAGTACAGGTATCTCCGAAGGTGTTTTGTTGGTTTGGCATTGATCGAGATTAGGATTTGTCACTCCGAGTATCGGAGAGGTATCTCTGGGCCCTCTCGGTAATGCACATCATAATAAGCCTTGCAAGAAATGTGACTAATGAGTTAGTTGCGGGATGATGTATTACAGAACGAGTAAAGAGACTTGCCGGTAACGAGATTGAACTAGGTATGAAGATACCGACAATCAAATCTCGGGCAAGTAACATACCGATGACAAAGGGAATAATGTATGTTGTCATAACGGTTCGACCGATAAAGATCTTCGTAGAATATATGAGAGCCAATATGAGCATCCAGGTTTCGCTATTGGTTATTGACCCGAGAGGAGTCTCGGTCATGTCTACATAGTTCTCGAACCCATAGGGTCCGCACGCTTAACGTTCGATGACGATTTGTATTACATGAGTTATGTGATTTGGTGACCGAATATTGTTCGGAGTCCCGGATGAGATCACGGACATGACGAGGAGTCTTGAAATGGTCGAGAGGTAAGGATTGATATATTGGATGATAGTATTCGGACACCGAAAGTGTTCCGGAATTTATCGGGTACATATCGGAGTACCGGGGGGCTTACAGGAACCCCCCGGAGGAAGATATGGGCCATATGGGCCTTAGGGGGGAGCACACCAGCCCACATAGGGGTGCCCCCCCAAGGAAGAAGGCCAAATTGGATTAGGGGAGGGGGCGGCGCCCCCCTCTTTCCTTCTCCCCCTCTCTCTCTTCCCATCTTTTCCCCTCCGGTAAAAGGAAAGGGGGGCGAATCCAACTAGGAGCCCAAGTAGGATTCCTCCTACTTGGGTGCGCCTAGAGCTGGCTCCCTCCCCCTCCCTCCTTTATATATGTGGGGAGGGGGCGCCTAGAACACACATCAAACATTGTTAGCTGTGTGCGGCGCCCCCCTCCACAGTTTACATCTCCGGTCATATTCACGTAGTGCTTAGGCGAAGCCCTGCGCGGATCACTTCATCATCACCATCACCACGCCGTCATGCTGACGGAACTCTCCCTCGACACTTTGCTGGACCAAGAGTTCGAGGGACGTCATCGAGCTGAACGTGTGCAGAATTCGGAGGTGCCGTATATCGGTGCTTGATCGGTCGGAACGAGAAGAAGTTCGACTACATCAACCGCATTAACAAACGCTTCCGCTTTCGGTCTACGAGGGTACGTGGACACACTCTCCCCCTCTCGTTGTTATGCATCTCCTAGATAGATCTTCCGTGAGCGTAGGAATTTTTTTGAAATTGCATGCTACGTTTCCCAACAGTTAAGACATAAAGTTTTCTTCTGGCTTCTTCTCCATGACAGAATAAGCAAAAGAAATCTTCTGAAAAAGGAAATCCATGCACTTATAATGTTATAACTGTATTTTCTATAATGAAAAGCTCTGAGGAGATAGCACTACCTCTCTTCTAGGACTGTAACTTTGCTCGGAATTGTTGGCTTTCCATTCTTCCATACAAGCTAAGGGGCATCTCTACTGCCGATAAAATAAATTTGGAGGTAATTTTTCTGGCTTCTCAAGACCTCCAAAAAATGATTACTTTGCACATCATTATTCTGGTATGCTAGAATATTTGGAGCGAAAGAAATGGAAAGATTTTCAAAAATGAAGTTCCAACAATGAGCACATGAAAATTTGTCCTCGAACATGATCTTATTCTCCTTTGGAACATAATAGAAAGCAAGAGTGGAGAATGCTTACAGATGTGGATTGACAGCCCTCCTTAATGCCGGTGTCCTAGTTCTGGTCCTTAATCTTTGATGATGATCACAATCTTACGTAGACCGGGCATTGGATAATCTCTTTTTTTCTCTCTCTCTTTTTTCCACTTGTATGTACATATTTTTCTATTATTAACATAAACATTGTAGGAATAGAACTATTGTCCTGCAGTTCTTGGCCTAATAAAAGTTTAACGTTTTGCAGGTTGTGGTGCATTATGGTAGACATGCCATGGTCTCCTGGAGGTACTAAATCACTGCAACTTCCCGTGCGCCACTCTTGTTGTCGCCGCCACCTCAGCAAGGATTGTCAACCTCTAGCTCCGTCGTGCCGCATCACCGGTGGCTATTCTGGTGCTGGGTTTTTTTTCTTCTTCTTGCCACTGTAGGTCTGTTGGCTCGCCGCACGCAGGTAATTCTTCCTGTGCAAAGGCCACCCATGTCAACCCTTGTGCCTGTAGGACTAGGAGTGGCGCCTATGGACGCACAGTTGCACATGTACACATGCGCCTCTCTCCCTCACGATGTGTCGCGGTGTGCAGCTTTTGCCGACGCAAGCGGAGTGCGATCACGAGCGTACGAACGCAGAGTAGAGAGAGAGGGTAACGCGCGCAGTAACCAATTAAGAATGACCCCGGACAAAAATGAGAAATTACGGCACGACGATGCCTGCCCGGCCGGATCCTCTTTTCCATTTACCAGAAAGATCCGAGGGCGGGCGGGCGTACGTACGGCAGGCCGGGCATCATGGTGACACGATCGACGGATCATACAAACACACCGTCATGCACGCGCGCTGCAACAGCTTTATCTATCTATCTACTGGGGCGCTTGGATGAAATTTGGAGGTTGCACTGTTGGACTCATCTTCGTCTTTGTGTTGGGTGCATGCATGCATGCATGCATGGATCCAAGGGCGTCTGTGCTGCCCTAATGAAACCAAATTACGCGGCCATCGATGCATGTGACTTTGTAGAGAGAGAGAGAGGAGAGAGAGAGAGAGGTAGCTTAGTCAGAGGGACACGAGAGGAGAGGCAGACAGACAGAGAGAGCACTTTTACAGGCGAGGGAGAGATATCGCCGGAGAGCTAACCGAAATAGCAGAGTGGAGAGATAGTTTGAACGGGAGCGGGTGAAATGGTGATAGAGAGAGATCGTTCTTTTTACACGGAGGTGTGCTAGTAGTAGAGAGATCTAGAGCGAGAGAGTTTTTTTCATGGTAGTAAGTGTCTCATTTATATCATAAAAATCATAATACAAGTCACGTACATATTAACATGATAAAATCAAAAAGATAGCAGAGCGCTAGCCTTTGCACAAAGAAACACCAGCCAATTATAAATAAGACCAAAGAATTCTCTAAGCTTGACACCACCACCACAACAACCATCAAAGAGAAAAATGAAGGATCACCTTCACACCCGAGCTCGACACGGCTCTACCGCTGATATGCAGCTTTGCGGACCTGCAAGGTGGCTCACCAAAGGCGAAATCATTACCGTTGAATGAATCACACCGGGACAACACCCCGGACACGCCATCGAACTCCAGATCTGGCACCCCAACATGACTAAGACGTCGGAGGAGGAAACCATACCTCCCATCCACGAACAAAGAACTCGGGACACAATCCACCATCTTACAAATGCCGCTGATGCAGACCACAATCTGCATCTACTCCAGGACTACCTCCCAAGCTTCGCGTCGGCGCTGGAGCAGATGGCATCGCAACGACGGAGCCCGGGGACACAGGTCCACCACAAGGATGCCATCGCTGCGCCATCCTTACTTGAACAGACTGGCTTCCAAATCCATCCCCAACCATAGGACTGATCGCCTCGTCGGGGTAGGATCTGAAGAATATTTATTCAGCGGAAGGCAAAACGATGAACAGCCCAAAACCTAAGCTACTAATGGCTAAAATGATCCACACGCGTGAATCCGGCGACCCCCCTCACCACTGACGACTGAGGTCATCGGCTCCTCCGCCGGAGGACGGCACCGGAAGGAAGCACTCCTAGCGGCGGTGGCAAGATCGCTTTCATTCTTCCCCTGAAAGAAAGAAAAGATACGATGTAGTTTACCTATGTTAAGGCATCTCCAACGCCAACCGGCAAATTTCCTCCCGCATCCGCTCGCGGAAAGGGAGGATCAATCCGCAGACACGGATACATGAGGCATTCATCCAACGCTACCCACATACGTCGCCCTCCCTATTTTTTTTATGAAATTCTGCATGTTCAAATAGCCGCATGCATAGAGTACAGACGTTCAAATAGTTGCATGCAGTAGTAGTTGAAATATTACATCCCAACATTGTTATCCCCTTTAACCATCCACAGATGCTTAATCGGATCTTCCTTCGGCTGCTTGTGAGTTGCTCAATGCCGAATTTGTTGATGCATTGGAATAAACTCTTCAAACGTGGTCGGATTCTGCTCTGGAAGTTCGATAGGATCACCCATGTTCTCAAATTCTAGAGTTGCGGCAGCTCCTCACCCTCATCCTCGACGATCATGTTGTGCATGATTACACAATATGTCATCACCTCCCACAAGGTCTCCGGATCCCATTGTTTAGTAGGTCCACAAACAACTGCAAAACGGGCCTGCATAACTTCAAATGCCCTCTCGAAATCCTTTCTAGCTTCTTCTTGCCTTTGGGCAAAGTGAGACTTTTTCTGGCCAACTGAGTTAGAGATGGTGTTGACAAAGGTAGCCCACGGAGGATAGATACTGTCAACCAGATGGTGGTCCATGTTGTACTCATGTCCAATGAAAATATAGTGGCAAGGAGGAGTTTTTCCTTCAGCCAGTATGGCAAACATGTTGGGGAATGTAGTAATTTCAAAAAAATTCCTATGCACACACAGGATCATGGTGATGCATAGCAACGAGAGGGGAGAGTGTGTCCACGTACCCTCGTAGACCGAAAGCGGAAGCGTTAGCACAACGCGGTTGATGTAGTCGTACGTCTTCACGGTTCGACCGATCCAAGTACCGAACGCACGGCACCTCCGAGTTCAGCACACGTTCAACTCGATGACGTCCCGCAAGCTCCGATCCAGCAAAGCTTCGCAGGAGAGTTTCGTCAGCACGACGGCGTGATGACGGTGATGATGATGCTACCGACGCAGGGCTTCGCCTAAGCACCGCTACGATATGATTGAGGTGGATTATGGTGGAGGGGGGCACCGCACACGGCTAGGAGAGATCAACAGATCAACTTGTGTGTCTAGAGGTGCCCCCTGCCCCCATATATAAAGGAGCAAGGGGGGAGGCCGGCCGTCCCAATGGGGCGCGCCAGGAGGAGGAGTCCTCCTCCTAGTAGGAGTAGGACTCCCCTCTTTCCTACTCCTACTAGGAGGGGGAAAGGAAGGGGGACAGGGAGAAGGAAAGGGGGGCACCGCCCCCCCCCCCCTCTCCTAGTCCAATTCGGACCAGAGGGGAAGGGGTGCGCGGCCTACCCTAGGCCAGCCCTCTCTTTCTCCACTAAGGCCCATAAGGCCCACTATTTCTCCCGGGGGGGTTCGGTAACCCTCCGGCACTCCGGTTTTCTCCGAAACCACCCGGAACACTTCCGGTGTCCGAATATAGTCGTCCAATATATCGATCTTTACGTCTTGACCATTTCAAGACTCCTCGTCATGTCCATGATCATATCCGGGACTCCGAACTACCTTCGGTACATCAAAACACAAAAACTCATAATACCGATCATCATCGAGCTTTAAGCGTGCAGACCCTATGGGTTCGAGAACTATGTAGACATGACCGAGACACGTCTCCGGTCAATAACCAATAGAGGAACATGGATGCTCATATTGGCTCCCACATATTCTACGAAGATCTTTATCGGTCAAACCGCATAACACCACACATTGTTCCCTTTGTCATCGGTATGTTACTTGCCCGAGATTCAATCGTCGGTATCTCAATACCTAGTTCAATCTCGTTACCGGCAAGTCTCTTTACTCGTTCCGTAATACATCATCCCGCAACTAACTCATTAGTTACAATGCTTGCAAGGCTTATAGTGATGTGCATTACCGAGTGGGCCCAGAGATACCTCTCCGACAATCGGAGTGACAAATCCTAATCTCGATATATGCCAACTCAACAAGTACCTTTGGAGACACCTGTAGAGCACCTTTATAATCACCCAGTTACGTTGTGACGTTTGGTAGCACACAAAGTGTTCCTCCGGTATTCGGGAGTTGCATAATCTCATAGTCATAGGAACATGTATAAGTCATGAAGAAAGCAATAGCAACATACTAAACGATCAAGTGCTAAGCTAACGGAATGGGTCAAGTCAATCACATCATTCTCCTAATGATGTGATCCCATTTATCAAATGACAACTCATGTCTATGGTTAGGAAACATAACCATCTTTGATCAACGAGCTAGTCAAGTAGAGGCATACTAGTGACACTCTGTTTGTCTATGTATTCACACATGTATCATGTTTCTGGTTAATACAATTCTAGCATGAATAATAAACATTTATCATGATATAAGGAAATAAATAATAACTTTATTATTGCCTCTAGGGCATATTTCCTTCAAAACAATGACGATCGCTGCAGCACATTGATGTCATTGTGAGACCAAGACATGCCAAAGAAAGCGTGCCAAATCCAAAGATCATGTGATGCGACTGCTTCAAAAATAATGGTGGGATTCTTAACATGACCCTGATATTGCCCATGTAAAGCCTTCGGGCAGTTCTTTCATTTCCAAGCAAACCTGGCCTCTCTCTTGCTTCTGAGATTGCCAAGAGCCTCTCGGTGTCTGGCACGGTTGGTTCTCTTAGGTACTGAGGTCCAAACACCTCGGCCATGGCAGTTGCAAACCTAACCATGGCAACTCCGCATGTGCTCTCAGACATTCGTAGGTACTCGTCCCACGAATCAGCGGCCGTGCCATATGCAAGCATCCGGAGTGCGGTTGTGCCCTTTTGGTAACCACAAAATCCAATCGTTCGCATGACGTCCTTCTTCAAGATGAAAGTAGTCATCATAGGACCGGACGCCATGATACAAACAATCAAAGAGTCATGCAAATCCAAAAGCAAAATGTTGAGGAACGTAGTAATTTCAAAAAAATTCCTACGCACACGCAAGATCATGGTGATGCATAGCAACGAGAGGGGAGAGTGTCGTCCACGTACCCTCGTAGACCGTTAAGCGGAAGCGTTATGACAACACGGTTGATGTGTTCGTACGTCTTCACGATTGACCGATCCTCAGTACAGAACGTACGGCACCTCCGCGTTCAGCACACATTTAGCTCGGTGACGTCCCGCGAACTCACGATCCAGTAGAGCTCGAGGGAGAGTTTTGTCAGCATGACGGCGTGGTGACGATGTTGATGAAG
The DNA here is from genome assembly GCF_018294505.1 of Triticum aestivum. Taxonomy (NCBI): domain Eukaryota; kingdom Viridiplantae; phylum Streptophyta; class Magnoliopsida; order Poales; family Poaceae; genus Triticum; species Triticum aestivum. The sequence goes on along the minus strand of NC_057811.1, from coordinate 93,565,030 downwards.
CTACCATCGCAGGGCTTCGCCTAAGCACCGCTACGATATAACCGAGGTGGATTATGGTGGAGGGGGGCACCGCACACGGCTGGGAGAGATCAATGATCAACTTGTGTGTTCTAGGGTGCCCCCTGCCCCCGTATATAAAGGAGCTAGGGGGAGGCGGCCGGCCAAGGAGGAGGGCGCGCCAAGGGGGGAGTCGGGAGTAGGACTCCTCCTTTCCTAGTGGGAGTAGGAGAAGGGGGAAGGAGGAGAGAGAGGGGAAGGAAAGGGGGCGCCCCCCCCTCCTTGTCCAATTCGGACTAGAGGGGGATGGGGCACCCGGCCTGCCCTGGCGGCCCCTCCTCTTCTCCACTAAGGCCCATTAGGCCCAATATACTCCCCGGGGGGTTCCGGTAACCCCCGGTACTCCGGTATTTGCCCGAAACCTCCCGAAACACTTCCGGTGTCTGAACATAGTCATCCAATATATCGATCTTTACGTCTCGACCATTTCGAGACTCCTCGTTATATCCCCGATCTCATCCGGGACTCCGAACAACCTTCGGTACATCAAATCACATAAACTCATAATACCGATCGTCACCAAACGTTAAGCGTGCGGACCCTACGGGTTCGAGAACTATGTAGACATGACCGAGACATGTCTCCGGTCAATAACCAATAGCGGAACCTGGATGCTCATATTGGCTCCTACATATTCTACGAACATCTTTATCGGTCAAATCGCATAACAACATACGTTGTCCCCTTTGTCATCGGTATGTTACTTTCCCGAGATTCGATCGTCGGTATCTCAATACCTAGTTCAATCTCGTTACCGGCAAGTCTCTTTACTCGTTCCGTAATGCATAATCCCACAACTAACTCATTAGTTACATTGCTTGCAAGGCTTATAGTGATGTGCATTACCGAGAGGGCCCAGAGATACCTCTCCGACAATCGGAGTGACAAATCCTAATCTCGATCTATGCCAACCCAACAAACACCTTCGGAGACACCTGTAGAGCAACTTTATAATCACCCAGTTACGTTGTGACGTTTGATAGCACACAAGGTGTTCCTCCGGTATTCAGGAGTTGCATAATCTCATAGTCATAGGAACATGTATAAGTCATGAAGAAAGCAATAGCAACATACTAAATGATCAAGTGCTAAACTAACGGAATGGGTCAAGTCAATCACATCATTCTCTAATGATGTGATCCCGTTAATCAAATGACAACTCATGTCTATGGCCGGGAAACTTAACCATCTTTGATTCAACGAGCTAGTCAAGTAGAGGCATACTAGTGACACTCTGTTTGTCTATGTATTTACACATGTACTAAGTTTCCGGTTAATACAATTCTAGCATGAAAAATAAACATTTATCATGAAATAAGGAAATAAATAATAACTTTATTATTGCCTCTAGGGCATATTTCCTTCAGTCTCCCACTTGCACTAGAGTCAATAATCTACTTCACATCGCCATGTGATTTAACACCAATAGTCCATGTCATCATGTGATTAACACCCATAGTTCACATCACCATGTGACCAAACACTCAAAGGGTTTACTCTAGTCAATAATCTAGTTCACATTGCAATATGATTAACACCCAAAGAGTAATAAGGTATGATCATGTTTTGCCTGTGAGAGAAATTTTAGTCTACGGGTCTGCAACATTCAGATCCGTATGTATTTTGCAAATTTCTATGTCTACAATGCTCTCCGCAAAGCTACTTTAGCTAATTGCTCCCACTTTCAATATGTATCCGGATTGTGACTTAGAGTCATCCAGATCGGTGTCAAAGCTTGCATTGACGTAACTCTTTACGGCGAACTCTTTATCACCTCCATAACCGAGAAATATTTCCTTATTCCACTAAGGATAATTTTGACCACTGTTTAGTGATCTACTCCTAGATCACTATTGTACTCCCTTGCCAAACTCAATGTAGGGTATACAATAGATCTGGTACACAGCATGGCATACTTTATAGAACCTATGGCTGAGGCATAGGGAATGACTTTCATTCTCTTTCTATCTTTTGCCGTGGTCGGGTTTTGAGTCTTACTCAATTTCACACCTTGTAACACAGGCAAGAACTCTTTCTTTGACTGTTCCATTTTGAACTACTTCAAAATCTTGTCAAGGTATGTACTCATTGAAAAAACTTATCAAACGTCTTGATCTATCTCTATAGATCTTGATGCTCAATATGTAAGCAGCTTCACGGAGGTCTTTCTTTGAAAAACTCCTTTCAAATACTCCTTTATGCTTTCCAAAAAATTCTACATTATTTCCGATCAACAATATGTCATTCACATATATTTATCAGAAATGTTGTAGTGCTCCCACTCACTTTCTTGTAAATACAAGCTTCACCACAAGTCTGTATAAAACTATATGCTTTGATCAACTCATCAAAGCGTATATTCCAACTCCGAAATGCTTGCACCAGTCCATAGATGGATCGCTGGAGCTTGCACATTTTATTAGCACCTTTAGGATCGACAAAACCTTCTGGTTGCATCATATACAACTCTTCTTTAAGATATCCATTAAGGAATGTAGTTTCGACATCCATTTGCCTGATTTCATAAAATGTGGCAATTTGCTAACATGATTCGGACAGACTTAAGCATCGCTACGAGTGAGAAAATCGCATCGTAGTCAACACCTTGAACTTTGTCAAAACCTTTTTCGACAAGTCTAGCTTTGTAGATAGTAACACTACTATCAGCGTCTGTCTTCCTCTTGAAGATCCATTTATTTTCTATGGCTTGCCGATCATCGGACAAGTCAACCAAAGTCCACACTTTGTTTTCATACATGGATCCCATCTCAGATTTCATGGCCTCAAGTCATTTCGCGGAATCTGGGCTCGTCATCGCTTCCTCATAGTTCGTAGGTTCGTCATGGTCAAGTAACATGACCTCCAGAACAGGATTACCGTACCACTCTGGTGTGGATCTCACTCTGGTTGACCTACGAGGTTCGGTAGTAACTTGATCTGAAGTTACATGATCATCATCATTAGCTTCCTTACTAATTGGTGTAGGAGTCACGGGAACAGATTTCTGTGATGAACTACTTTCCAATAAGGGAGTAGGTACAGTTACCTCATCAACTTCTACTTTCCTCCCACTCACTTCTTTCGAGAGAAACTCCTTATCTAGAAAGGATCCATTCTTAGCAACGAATGTCTTGCCTTCGGATCTGTGATAGAAGGTGTACCCAACTGTCTCCTTTGGGTATCCTACGAAGACACATTTCTCCGATTTGGGTTTGAGCTTATCAGGATGAAACTTTTTCACATAAGCATCGCAACCCCAAACTTTAAGAAACGACAACTTTGGTATCTTGCCAAACCACGGTTCATATGGTGTCGTCTCAACGGATTTAGATGGTGCCCTATTTAACGTGAATGCAGCTGTCTCTATTGCATAACCCCAAAACGATAGTGGTAAATCGGTAAGAGACATCATAGATTGCACTATACTTAATAAAGTATGATTACGATGTTCGGACACACCATTACGCTATGGTGTTCCAGGTGGCGTGAGTTGCGAAACTATTCTGCATTGTTTCAAATGAAGACCAAACTCGTAACTCAAATATTCTCCTCCACGATCAGATCGTAGAAATTTTATTTTCTTGTTACGATGGTTTTCCTCTTCACTTTGAAATTATATGAACTTTTCAAATGTTCCAGACTTATGTTTCATCAAGTAGATATACCCATATCTGCTCAAATCATCTGTGAAGGTCAGAAAATAACGATACCCGCCGCGAGCCTCAACACTCATCGGATCGCATACATCAGTATGTATTATTTCCAATAAGTCAGTTGCTCGCTCCAATGTTCTGGTGAACGGAGTTTTAGCCATCTTGCCCATAAGGCATGGTTCGCAAGCATCAAGTGATTCATAATCAAGTGATTCCAAAATCCAATCAGCATGGAGTTTCTTCATGCGTTACACCAATATGACCTAAACGGTAGTGCCACAAATAAGTTGCACTATCATTATTAACTTTGCATCTTTTGGCTTCAATATTATGAATATGTGTATTACTACAATCGAGATCCAACAAACCATCTTCATTGGGTGTATGACCATAGAAGGTTTTATTCATGTAAACAGAACAACAATTGTTCTCTAACTTAAATGAACAACCGTATTGCAATAAACATGATCGAATCATATTCATGCTCAACGCAAACACCAAATAACACTTATTTAGGTTCAACACTAATCCCGAAAGTATAGGGAGTGTGTGATGATGATCATATCAATCTTGGAACTACTTCCAACACACATCGTCACCTCGCCCTTAACTAGTCTCTGTTCATTCTGCAACTCCCGTTTCGAGTTACTACTCTTAGCAACTGAACCAGTATCAAATACCGAGGGGTTGCTATGAACACTAGTAAAATACACATCAATAGTCTGTATATCAAATATAACTTTGTTCACTTTGCCATCCTTCTTATCCGCCAAGTATCTAGGGCAGTTCCACTTCCAGTGACCATTTCTTTTGCAGTAGAAGCACTCAGTTTCAGGCTTGGGTCTAGCTTTGGGCTTCTTCACAAGAGCAGCAACTTGCTTGCCGTTCTTTTTGAAGTTCCCCTTCTTCCCTTTGCCCTTTTCTTGAAACTAGTGGTCTTGTCAACCATCAACACTTGATGATTTTCTTGATTTCTACCTTCGTTGATTTCAGCATCATGAAGAGCTTGGGAATCGTTTCCGTTATCCCTTGCATATTATAGTTCATCACGAAGTTCTAGTAACTTGGTGATAGTGACTAGAGAACTCTGTCAATCACTATCTTATCTGGAAGATTAACTCCCACTTGATTTAAGTGATTGTAGTACTCAGACATTCTGAGCATATGCTCACTAGCTGAGCTATTCTCCTCCATCTTGTAGGCAAAGTATTTGTCAAAGGTCTCATAACTTTTGACATGGGCATGAGTCTGAAATACTAATTTCAACTCTTGGAACATCTCATATGCTCCGTGGCGTTCAAAACGTCTTTGAAGCCCCAATTCTAAGCCGTAAAGCATGGTGCACTAAACTATCAAGTAGTCATCATATCGAGCTTGCCAAACGTTCATAACGTCTGCATCTGCTCCTGCAATCGGTCGGTCACCTAGCGGTGCATCAAGAACATAATTCTTCTGTGCAGCAATGAGGATAATCCTCAGATCACGGATCCAATCTGCATCATTGCTACTAACATCTTTCAACTTAGTTTTCTCTAGGAACATATCAAAAATAAAACAGGGGAGCTAAACGCGAGCTATTGATCTACAACATAGATATGCTAATACTACCAGGACTAAGTTCATGATAAATTAAAGTTCAATTAATCATATTACTTAAGAACTCCCACTTAGATAGACATCCCTCTAATCATCTAAGTGATCACGTGATCCATATCAACAAAACCATGTCCGATCATCACGTGAGATGGATTAGTTTTCAATGGTGAACATCACTATGTTGATCATTGTTGGGGAACGTAGTAATTTCAAAAAAAAATTACGCACACGCAAGATCATGGTGATGCATAGCAACGAGAGGGGAGAGTGTTGTCCACGTACCCTCATAGACCGAAAGCGGAAGCGTTAGCACAACGCGGTTGATGTAGTCGTACGTCTTCACGATCCGACCGATCAAGTACCGAACGCACGGCACCTCCGAGTTCAGCACACGTTCAGCCCGATGACGTCCCTCGAACTCCGATCCAGCCAAGTGTTGAGGGAGAGTTTCGTCAGCACGACGGCGTGGTGACGATGATGATGTTCTACTGACGCGGGGCTTCGCCTAAGCACCGCTACAGTATTATCGAGGTGGACTATGGTGGAGGGGGGCACCGCACACGGCTAAAAGATCAAACGATCAGTTGTTGTGTCTTTGGGGTCCCCCCCTGCCCCCGTATATAAAGGAGCACGGGGGGAGGCGGCCGGCCTAGGAGGAGGGCGTGCCAAGGGGGTAGGATTCCTACTCCTAGTGGGAGTAGGTTTCCTCCTTTCCTAGTCCAACTAGGAGTAGGGGGGAAAGGGGGGAAGAGGAGAAGGAAGGGAGAGGGGGGTCGCGCCCCAAACCCCTTGTCCAATTTGGACTGGGCTTGGGAGGGGCGCGCGCCACCTCCTGGTTGCTGCCTCTACTTCCCACTAAGGCCCATTAAGGCCCAATACTTCTTTCCCGTATTCCCGTAACTCCCCGGTACTCCGAAAAATACCCGAATCACTCGGAACCTTTCCGATGTCTGAATATAGTCGTCCAATATATCGATCTTTACGTCTCGACCATTTCGAGACTCCTCGTCATGTCCCCGATCTCATCCGGGACTCCGAACTACCTTCGGTACATCAAAACACATAAACTCATAATATTACCGTCATCGAAACGTTAAGCGTGCGGACCCTACGGGTTCGAGAACTATGTAGACATGACCGAGACACGTCTCCGGTCAATAACCAATAGCGGAACCTGGATGCTCATATTGGCTCCCACATATTCTATGAAGATCTTTATCGGTCAGACCGCATAACAACATACGTTGTTCCCTTTGTCATCGGTATGTTACTTGCCCGAGATTCGATCGTCGGTATCTCAATACCTAGTTCAATCTCGTTACCGGCAAGTCTCTTTACTCGTTCCGTAATACATCATCCCGCAACTAACTCATTAGTTTCAATGCTTGCAAGGCTTAAGTGATGTGCATTACCGAGTGGGCCTAAAGATACCTCTCCGACAATCGAAGTGACAAATCCTAATCTCGAAATACGCCAACCCAACAAGTACCTTCTGAGACACCTGTAGAGCACCTTTATAATCACCCAGTTACGTTGTGACGTTTGGTAGCACACAAAGTGTTCCTCCGGTAAACGGGAGTTGCATAATCCCATAGTCATAGGAACATGTATAAGTCATGAAGAAAGCAATAGCAACATACTAAACGATTGAGTGCTAAGCTAACGGAATGGGTCAAGTCAATCACATCATTCACCTAATGATGTGATCCCGTTAATCAAATGACAACCCATGTCAATGGCTAGGAAACTTAACCATCTTTGATCAACGAGCTAGTCAAGTAGAGGGATACTAGTGACACTCTGTTTGTCTATGTATTCACACATGTATTATGTTTCCGGTTAATATAATTCTAGCATGAATAATAAACATTTATCATGATATAAGAAAATAAATAATAACTTTATTATTGCCTCTAGGCATATTTCCTTCAATCATATCTACTATATGATTCACGCTCGACCTTTCGGTCTCGGTGTTCCGAGGCCATATCTGCATATGCTAGGCTCGTCAAGTTTAACCCGAGTATTCTGCGTGTGTAAAACTGGCTTACACCCGTTGTATGTGAACATAGAGCTCATCACACCCGATCATCATGTGGTGTCTCGGCACGAAGAACTTTCGCAACAGTGCATACTCAGGGAGAACACTTATACCTTGAAATTTAGTGAGAGATCATCTTATAATGCTACCGTCGATCTAAGCAAAATAAGATGCATAAAAGATAAACATCACATGCAATCAATATAAGTGATATGATATGGCCATCATCATCTTGTGCCTGTGATCTCCATCTCCAAAGCACCGTCATGATCACCATCGTCACCGGCGCGACACCTTGATCTCCATCATAGCATCGTTGTCGTCTCGCCAACTATTGCTTCTACGACTATCACTACGGCTTAGTGATAAGGTAAAGCAATTACAGGGCAATTGCATTGCATACAATAAAGCGACAACCATATGGCTCCTGCCAGTTGCCGATAACTTTGTTACAAAACATGATCATCTCATACAATAAAATTTAGCATCATGTCTTGACCATATCACATCACAACATGCCCTGCAAAAACAAGTTAGACGTCCTCTACTTTGTTGTTGCAAGTTTTACGTGGCTGCTACGAGCTGACCAAGAACCGTTCTTACCTACGCATCAAAACCACAACGATAGTTCGTCAAGTTAGTGCTGTTTTAACCTTCTCAAGGACCGGGCGTAGCCACACTCGGTTCAACTAAAGTTGGAGAAACTGACACCCGCCAGCCACCTGTGTGCGAAGCACATTGGTAGAACCAGTCTCGCGTAAGCGTACGCGTAATGTCGGTCTGGGCCGCTTCATCCAACAATACCGCCGAATCAAACTATGACATGTTGGTAAGCAGTACAACTAGTATCGCCCACAACTCACTTGTGTTCTACTCGTGCATATAACATCTACGCATAAACCTGGCTCGGATGTCACTTTTGAGGAACGTAGTAATTTCAAAAAAATCCTACGCACACGCAAGATCATGGTGATGCATAACAACGAGAGGGGAGAGTGTCGTCCACGTACCCTCGTAGACCGTTAAGCGGAAACGTTATGACAACGCGGTTGATGTAGTCGTACGTCTTCACGATCGACCGATCCTCAGTACCGAACGTACGGCACCTCCGCGTTCAGCACACGTTCAGCTCGGTGACGTCCCGCGAACTCACGATCCAGTAGAGCTCGAGGGAGAGTTTTGTCAGCACGATAGCGTGGTGACGATGTTGATGAAGCTACCGTCGCAGGGCTTCGCCTAAGCACCGCTACGATATAACCGAGGTGGATTATGGTGGAGGGGGGCACCGCACACGGATGGGAGAGATCAATGATCAACTTGTGTGTTCTAGGGTGCCCCCTGCCCCCGTATATAAAGGAGCTAGGGGGGAGGCGGCCGGCCAAGGAGGAGGGCACGCCAAGGGGGGAGTCGGGAGTAGGACTCCTCCTTTCCTAGTGGGAGTAGGAGAAGGGGGAAGGAGGAGAGAGAGGGGAAGGAAAGGGGGCGCCGCCCCCCCCCCCCTCCTTGTCCAATTCGGACTAGAGGGGGAGGGGGCACCCGGCCTGCCCTGGCGGCCCCTCCTCTTCTCCACTAAGGCCCATTAGGCCCAATATACTCCCCGGGGGGTTCCGGTAACCCCCGGTACTCCGGTATTTGCCCGAAACCTCCCGAAACACTTCCGGTGTCGGAACATAGTCATCCAATATATCGATCTTTACGTCTCGACCATTTCAAGACTCCTCGTCATGTCCATAATCATATCTGGGACTCCGAACTACCTTCGGTACATCAAGACACATAAACTCATATTACCGATTGTCACCGAACGTTAAGCGTGCGGACCCTACGGGTTCGAGAACTATGTAGACATGACTGAGACACGTCTCCGGTCAATAACCAATAGCGGAACCTGGATGCTCATATTGGCTCCTACATATTCTACGAAGATCTTTATCGGTCAAATCGCATAACAACATACGTTGTTCCCTTTATCATCAGTATGTTACTTGCCCGAGATTCGATCGTCGGTATCTCAATACCTAGTTCAATCTCGTTACCGGCAAGTCTCTTTACTCGTTTCGTAATGCATCATCCCGCAACTAACTCATTAGTCACATTGCTTGCAAGGCTTATAGTGATGTGTATTACCGAGAGGGCCCAGAGATACCTCTCCGACAATCGGAGTGACAAATCCTAATCTCGATCTATGCCAACCCAACAAACACTTTCGGAGACACCTGTAGAGCATCTTTATATTCACCCAGTTATGTTGTGACGTTTGATAGCACACAAGGTGTTCCTCCGGTATCCGGGAGTTGCATAATCTCATAGTCACAGGAACATGTACAAGTCATGAAGAAAGCAATAGCAACATACTAAATGAACAAGTGCTAAGCTAATGGAATGGGTCAAGTCAATCACATCATTCTCTAATGATGTGATCCCGTTAATCAAATGACAACTCATGTCCATGGCCAGGAAACTTAACCATCTTTGATTCAAGGAGCTAGTCAAGTAGAGGCATACTAGTGATATCTGTTTGTCTATGTATTCACACATGTACTAAGTTTTCGGTTAATACAATTCTAGCATGAATAATAAACATTTATCATGAAATAAGGAAATAAATAATAACTTTATTATTGCCTCTAGGGCATATTTCCTTCACAAAAATGGTCAGCGAAGAGTGCATCGGGGTAAAAGTAGTCGTCCATCAGTATCAAATGGCCGCGTGCCATGTTGCGGTTGAGCACTCGATGGCCCTTCACCGATCCCTTGAAATTGAGAACATGCTCCTCCGCACGCTCCGCGTCTTCATGGACCGCCTGCATCATCTCTGTCTCGTCCATGTAGTCCTCCTCGTCGGACAAGCCGTCGGACGACTCAACATAGTGCTCGTATATGTGCTCCAAATCGGAATCCATTGCTTGAAAGAAGAAGGGACAACTTTTTTAGCCCCGGCAATTCATCGAATAGTTGTCGGGTATGGTGAGTAAAGCAGTAGCGGATGGTACCTGGCGAGGCGGTCGGAGGAGAGGGGTTGAATGGCGACGGAGGAGAAGCGGGGTGGGGCCCGACTGAAACGCTAGAGGTGACGAAGACGTAGAGTTCCGGCAGGGGTGTGGCGTGCCGACCGGGATGATGGAGCGGCGGCGAAGGCAAGAGAGAAAGAAGAAGAGAAAATGGGGAGGATGGAGGTGCAGGGTCTGGGAAAAGTTATGGGTGGGCCGGGGTGTCGGAGGCCTACGTGGCTGTTGCCGGACTTCCCCAAAGCCCTCATGTTTGTCTCGTGTTTGCCGGAAAGTATGTTCGAACCGCTTGGCGAACCAATACAGATCTGTGTTGGATAGTTTAAGGGTGAGCGTTGGGGATGCCCTTAGACCTAACTCTTGAGCGAGAGAATGCAGAAGATGCACAGCACACGGGTAACTCAAGTACAGGCAGTACTACTTCCACCACGACCAAGACGCCGAAGGAGGAAACCATATCTGCCATCCACGAACTACGACCTCAGCACACGTTTCGTCTTTCAAATGTCGTCGATGCAGACCACAATCTGCATCCGCTCCTAAACTACATCTCAAGCTCCACGCCGACGCTGGATCTAGAGCTGAGAGAGTGCAGAAGTGCACATGCACGGCACACGGGTAACTCAAGTACAACTTCCACCACGTACAGTACGTAACTGGGGTGTACGTGCAGGCCAGCATTGCGCGCGTCACGCCGATCGACTCGCCCGCCCGCCTCCGAACAGAAGGTCCCATTTCTGAGCCGATCGAGAAACGGCAGAGCAGAAAGCAGCAACGGATCTGCCGTCGCGCGCGCGCCCGCACGGCGGCATCAGCACCAGCACAGTCGGTCCACAGTCCACACGTACTACGTACGTACGTGACGACTCGCTGTGGCAGGCCGGCGCATGCAGCAACAGGACTGAACGGCTTGCCACGCAAAGCTTGGAAGCTGGAAAAAGGACGGCGTACGTGTTTGGAACACGGACGACGTTTCACGCGAGATGGCCCTGTTCGAGCGGTGAATGTGTAAAGATGTATGTAAATTTGCCGCAGGTACTTCCTCCGTTTTTTTAGTTTGCATATAAGATTTGATCAAAATCAAACTTTGTCAACTTTGACTAAGTTTATAGAAAAAATATCAAAATTCACAATATGAAATCAATATTATTAGATGCATCATGAAATTAATTTTCGTACCATATAGCTTTAATATTGCAGATGTTAATATTTTTTCAAACTTTACAAAGTTTAATTTTGACCAAATCTTATATGCAGACTAAAAACAAACAGAGAGAGTAAGTACGGTGCGTCTCTCTTTCAAAACACTGTCACCATCTCGCCGGTCAGAGCCTCAGAGGGGACAAATTCATGGGGCAATCCAAGTTCATTATGATCTCCTTGGTGATCACCGCGCGAGACGCAGCACGCTGGAGCAAGAGCTGGACGCATTCCTTCCCTGCAGGCTGCACAAGAAGAAGAACGCATTCCTGTAAGTCTGAATTCAGGAAACGGCAGGGGCGCCAGTGCAGGGCTGGGCTACTGTACGTATCCTTTTTTTCTGGCCAACAACTTCGGACACGAAGATGTTCCTCCTGCTGCGCATGCACTCTGCAATCTCGGTTCGTATCGTATGTCGCAGTGATCAGACCGTGAATAGTGGTATCAGTCGGTGGCACAGCACCGCTGCCGACATATCGACAGCTCGTCTCTGCACTCACCTAACGGTGCGCCACCGCTGTTGTTGTTCATGCGCTAGTTCTGCACACCCTAACTGTAGCCCAGCACTGCATGAAACATGCAAATTTGGATCAGTTGCTAAAGTTGTGACGTAGTAGCATCATGTCCGCTCCCGACCCGCCCCAACCCATCGCCCACTGGCCCATACCGGCGGCATTCACTCCAGCGCCGCCGGCCACCGCACAGCCCCAGCCGCTCTCCTACCTGGCCTGCCCTGCCCGTCCGTCCCAGCCGCTTCCCTGGGGCTTCCCTGACCCGCAGCGCTCTCCGCGGCCGGCTTCGCGGGAATCTGATCCAGATCCAGATTGGGGCACTCCTCCGCCTCCGCCTCCTGGTCGCCCTTCCGGCGTGGACTTTGAGGTGAACTGCGTCCTGGAGACCCCGCCCGAGCTCCTTCCCCGCGCGCTCCCAACCACCGTCTCCAATGCTCCTGCTTCAGGCCGTTCCGCCAACCCGTCGTGCATTGATGGTGTTATTGGCGGAGACCGTTCGGGATGGCTTGCGTGCTTTCGGCCCGCCCCTGCGCAGGCCGCAGCTGAGCAATCACTCCCGCGCGGTGCGGCGACTGCGGGGCTCGAGGATGATGTGACGACGCCATGGATCGAGGTCAGGCATGGGCGGCCGCGCCCTGCGCCGGCCCCTGTTGCTGCCTTCACTCCCCGCGCCCCTCCTCCCGCCTGGATAAAAGGCCTCTACTTCCACTGTCTCAAGCCTCGACATCGCGCCGTGGATTGCCGCGACCCTGTCACCTGCAGACGGTGCTTCCGCTCCGGCCACATAGCGCGTGGCTGCACCCACGCTCCGCGCCCGCACCTGCGCCCCGGTGCTCCCTCGCCCGCTCTGCGTCGAGCTCCTCCTCCCGCGCCTGCTCGTGTCCGCCTGCCGGCGCCACGCCCGTGCCTCCCCAAGCTGTCATGGCTTCCCCCTCCGCTGCATCTTCGGCCTGGGCTGGTGACCACAACGCCCGCCCGGAGGTGTTCGCCTTCATCCACAACACCCCGGCCATGCACATGGAGGCGGCGCTCCTGGAATCCAACGGGGTGGTGGCCTGGTTCGACCGCGACCGCCGTGCCTCCACCAACGAGGTTGTTGCGGTCATTGCGGACGAGGTTGGCGCCTTGGTGCCGGATGTCATCGTCGTCTCCCACTTCCCCGAGCGGTTCCTGGTGCGTTTCATCCACAAGCATCACGCTGACATCGCCACATCCCGCCGGGAGCTCCCGTTCGGCGACACCAAGCTTCAGATGCGAGCCTGGCGCCTGGAAGCCCATGCTAAGCATGTCGACCTCCGCCACCACGTGCGCCTCTGCCTCGAGGGGCTGCCGCTGTACGCTTGGGACGAGGAGGCGGTTGCCAAGGCCGTCGGCTCCAGCTGCTCGCTGGACTACATCGAGCCGGCATCCAAGATCAAGTCGGTGACCGATGTGCTCGCTTTGTGGGCGTGGACGCCATGCCCAAGCAGGGTGCCAAGGGTGAGCTGGGTCACTTTCCCCGCCCGCAACGGTGGCGCCCCGGTGTACGGGCGCAAGGGGCTGGAGCATCGTGTCCTGGTCCACCTCGACATCCATGAAGATCCATCCTCCGGCAAAGTGATGTCCAGGCCTAACCCCTGGAAATCAAACATCGTGGATGGGGAGACGATGCCGCGTGACAGGCGCGAGCGCATCTCTCGTCCTATTCTGCGGGACCGCCAAGACCGCAGGGACCGGGACGACGAAGGGGACCGTGGCCGGGGGCGCGACGGCCGGGGCACGTCCAGAGGCGGGCAAGGCTGGGGCGACCGCATCCGCTGGAGCCTCTCCCGTGCTCCGCGTGATGCGCAGCGCGACACCGGCAGAGAACGCTGGGATGGGCGTCAGGGGAGCTGCGATGATCGCCGCCGCGGCAACTCTGGGCTGCCCGCTGTCCAGGGCGCTGTTCCGGTGCCTCTCGGCTCTGGCTCCCTGTGCGCTCCTCCCAGGCGTGTTGGGGAGCTTGAGCCTGCTTCGGATGCTGTCGGCGCTCGGGGCCGTAGCCCGGTCAGGCAGCAGCGGCCGACCTCTGCCAGGCGCATATCGGCTTCACCACCCCTTTCTCCTACAACGGTGCTCCGAACCCCGCCGGCCTCCAAGCGTGACGAAGCTCATGCTGCTGCGGTGGCCTCCCAAAACCTGAGTCCGGCGCTCATCGAGCTTTGTTCGCCGACCATGATGCAGCGACCTCTTCTGGACATGTCCCCGATGCGGCCCCCAGGCTTTGAAGCCTCGCCCACTCCGCCTCTCCAGTGCAACGGCAACCTGCAGCGAACCCCTTCGCCAACCCGTGCTCGCCTTGTTGATGCTGGACACGACCTGCCCGCTGGCTTGGCGGAGCTCGTTGTGCCCTGTCTCGAGCTTCCAGCAACACTCTTCTGCTCAAAACAGCCGGCACTCCTGCCGCTCACATCTGTGCAACCTTCTGAAGCACCCATGGCATCACCGAGGCCAAGCCCTCCAGCAGCCCGTCGGAAGACTTTGGCAGGCATGAGGATCTCCAAGGAAGGCGGGATCTCTCTGCAACGGATCAGGCGCCCTTCCAACCGCACGCCGGCTGCCCCGGTTGCAAAGGTGGCTGAGCGCCTTGTCTGTCGCAGCCTGGGCATAACCAAAGATGGTGAAGATGTCACCGCTTCGACCCTGAATGCGTTCACGGAGAGATTCAAGGAGCAGCTCCCCCCTGAAGTGATTGTGGCCATGCGGGATTTCTTCAAGCTTGACGATAGTGCTATTGCTGCTGTCGAGGACACGCTGATAGACCATGGTGGTGCAGCGGCTATGGACTCTGTGGGGCTGGAACAAGATGGCCAGGGATCGCAGCCGGCGATCGCCTGAGTAGGTAGTCTCTGGGTTAGGGCCTTCATGTTTGTTATGTTAGTACGCCATCCTGATGCTTTCCAGGGGATTGCACTTGCTACTAGTTTGCACGTATCCAGTTCGTGCATAGGCACTAGTTACTTTGGGTCTTGTAGATGGGACCGTGTTCCCATTGTGTGTGTGTTGGTGTTTAGTCAGGTTCGGCCATGGGCCATGTACCTGGGACTTGGATCCCCTCCTGGTTGTATTATTGTTATTCCATATGTTAGTCAAAGGGCATCTGCTGTGCACCCATGACAGAACAGCCTATCAATACACTCAGCTGGAATGTGAGAGGGCTTAATTGCCCAGACCGTAGAGCAACTGTCAAGGCTACCATATCGGACACCACTTGTCATTTGGTCTTTCTCCAGGAGACTAAGTTGAGCACCGTTGGCAGATACATTGCTGCTTCTCTCGGTGGAAACAAGCTTCAGAGTTTCGCGCACCGCCCGGCCACCGGAACCAGGGGCGGAATCCTTATGCTATGGGATGACAGCCTCCTTCATGTCTCCGACATCACCACCTCGACTTTTTGTCTCTCTGCTATGGTGCGGATTCGCGCTTCCGACTCATCCTTCAAAATCACGTCCGTCTATGGCCCCACCGACAGCGCCTCCAAAGATGCATTCTTTGCGGAGCTGCTTAGCCAGAAGCCACCTCCGGGAGTGGCATGGCTTGCCACTGGAGACTTCAACCAAATCTACCATGCCAGGGATAAAAACAAACGGAATGTTAACCGTAGCAGAATCAATCGCTTTCGTGCCGCTTTGCAATCTTGCGAGCTCAAGGAGATCCATCTACAGAACAGGCGTTTCACCTGGAGCAATGAGAGGACAAATCCCACCCTTTGCAAACTTGACTCCTTCTTCTGCAACGCCGAGTGGGACACCACCTTCAACACCCATGTGTTGCATGCCTTGTCGTCATCCCTCTCCGACCACTGCCCTCTCTTGCTTGCTGATGACAAAGGACCCAAAAGACCTCGGTCTTTCAAGTTTGAAAATTTCTGGACCACCCTTCCAGGATTCCATGACATTGTCCAAAAGGTATGGGCCGAGGGCGTGTCACACACGGAGCCTTATCTCATATTGCATCACAAGCTCAAGAAGACCGCGCTACGTCTCAAGGAGTGGAGTAGAAGACTCTTCTCAGCAGCGAACATTCACTTCCACGCGGCACTACTCGTGATCCTAAGGTTGGACATTGCGCAGGAATCGCGCCCCCTATCGCCGGAGGAGCTTGACCTACGTGCTAGACTAAAACGCAGGGTGATCAGTTTGGCAGTTCTGCAGAGGGCCAGAAAGAGCCAATGCGCCCTAATCTCTAACCTCAAGGAGGGTGATGCAAACACAAAGTTCTTCCACCGCCGCGTCAATGCCCGAAGAAGAAAGAATCACATCCACCGCATCAAGCTCGCAAGCGGTTGGGTTACTGACAATGGCGAAAAAGAAAAGATCATCCATGACCACTTCTCTGAGGTCATGGGGAAGGGGCACACGAGCAACCTTGACTTCAATTGGGAGGAGCTCAACGTGCAGCCGGTCGACCTTCACACCCTGGATGACACTATCACTGAGGAGGAGGTTTGGAACGCCATTAAAGAAATGCCAAGCGGCAAGGCTCCCGGCCCAGACGGCTTCACGGGTATCTTTTTCAAGAAATGTTGGGCCATCGTCAAACCTGATATCATGCGAGTCATCCACCGGTTTGACTCCCTTCACATGTCCAATCTTCAATGGTTGAACTCCGCCAATGTGGTGCTCTTGCCCAAGAAGGATGGCGCGGAGGGCATCTCCGATTATAGGCCTATAAGCCTCATCCATGCCATTGCCAAAATCATTGCTAAGGTGCTCTCCTTGCGGCTTGCCCCGCATATGGATGCCCTCATCTCCAACGCCCAAAGCGCCTTCATAAAAAAGAGAAGTATCCATGACAACTTCATGTATGTGCGGAACTTTGCTCGACGCCTCCACAAGCGCAAGACCCCTGCCCTTCTGTTCAAGCTTGACATAAGAAAAGCCTTCGACTCTGTCAAATGGGAATTCATCCTGGACCTCCTGCAACGTAGGGGTTTCCCTAGCAAATTCCGTGACTGGATTGCCGCACTGCTTTGCTCCTCATCCTCGCGTTTCCTGCTCAATGGGCTGCCCGGACCTCCCATCTATCATGGTCGTGGATTTCGTCAAGGGGACCCGATCTCGCCGCTGCTATTCGTCCTTGCAATTGACCCGCTTCACCAAATTCTTGAGTTGGCAACTAGGAAGGGCCTCCTGCATAAGATTCGGGGACGAGGCGCTATGATGAGAACCTCCTTATATGCGGATGACGCAGCTATTTTCATGGCCCCAATCAAAAGCGACGTCGACAACCTCGCCACCATCTTGAAGGGTTTCGGTGATGTCACGGGTCTATGCACCAACTTCCACAAGAGTTCGGTTGTGCCAATCAGATGTGCCAATGTTGACTTGGATCATGTGCTCAGTGCCGTTCCCGTGTCTAGAGCCACCTTCCCGATGAAATATCTGGGACTCCCACTCTCGGTCTGGCAGCTCAAGACTGTGGATTTCCAATACCTTGAAGACAAGGCGGCCGGCAAGCTTGCCACCTGGGACGGCCAAAACATCACCACCATCGGGCGCACGACACTTGTCAGATCGGTTATTGCCTCCCAAGCAGTGTATTTCATCACACCTCTCATCGTGCCACCACGCTCTCTTCACAACATCAACAAATTGGAGAGGGCTTTCCTTTGGTCTGGATCAGATAAGACGACCGGTGCCAAATGTAAAGTGAATTGGAAGGTGGTTTGCCGCCCCAAGGAGTATGGAGGCCTTGGGGTTCTAGACACTGACAAGTTTGCTTGGGCCTTACGTCTTAGGTGGCCATGGTATGAATGGAAAGAGCCAAACAAGCTTTGGGTGGGGCTTGGGAACCCTTGCACGGAGGAGGACATGGACTTCTTCTATGCCTCAACGACCATCATTTTGGGCAACGGTGCCAAAACACCTTTTTGGGATTCCCCATGGCTTCTTGGGCAGAAACCGAAGGACATTGCCCCTTTGATTTATGAGGCCTCACGCAAGAACTGGAAGGTGCGTGAGGCCCTCCATGGAGATGCTTGGATTCTTAAGATCGGTCGCAACACCATCGTCTCCGGTGCCCACATCCTCCAATTCTTCACGTTATGGATGCTTGTGCATGACCTACACTTGGATCAACAAACTGACGATGACATTATTTGGAAACACGCCAACGACGGGTCCTACTCCGCGGCCACCGCCTACAAGGCTCAGTTTCTTGGACTGACACTTTCGCCCATGGACTTTATGATCTGGAAGGCTTGGGCCCCTCCTAAGATCAAGTTTTTTGCTTGGTTGGCTATCCAAGACCGGATTTGGACAGCCGACAGATTGGAGCGGCGCGGTTGGCAAAACTGTGGACTTTGCCCGCTTTGCAAACGTGTTGGCGAGACGGGTGCACACCTCTTCTACAAATGCCGCTACACCATAAGGCTATGGAACTCGGTCATCCTTGAATTTGGTCTAGCGCACATGGACACCTCCTCTTGGCATTTGGATGGATCCGTTTTGGAATGGTGGGAAAAGCGAACCTGCTTGCAAAACCCAAACCGACGAGCCTTGGCCTCACTTACAATGCTAGTCTCTTGGACGATCTGGAACGAGCGTAATGCTCGGGTCTTCCGACACAAGAGCGCACCGCCTCCGGTCCTTCTCCATGCTATCATCAACGACGTCAAGCTTTGGGTTCTCGCGGGAGCAAAAAAACTGGGGTGTATTCTTGTGCGCGAGTAGTTGCCATGCCGGGCATACGGATCATTTGTAACACTCTAAAACACTTCTCTCTTATATAATGAATGAGGCAAATCTTTTGCCTCCGTTTTGAAAAAAAAACTGTAGCCCGGCTACCGAGAGGTTGTGTACCTGCAACCTAGACCCCTGTGCTACACGCGCTGCACACAATATGCAATGTACTAAAACCTCTACTCGGCTATATCTCCTTGTGTTACACTTCACATGGGTTTTACCTGAATCTCAGGACCATGTTTTTGTTTTTTGTTTTTTTAAGTGGCCATTTTCTGGCTTTCATTTCATAACCAGGAGAGAGCGGAAAAACAGTGGCTGATCAAGCGATCAATGGATTGTAAGAGAAAAATACACTGCCATATTAGCGGGCTCCTAAGCTAGCGAATCAACATTATCGCGATATTTCATGGCACGTCCCCGAAGGGGTGCTGGATGCATTTGGCTCCGACAATCCTCCATTGCTCAATGTCCCGGCGGCAGGCTTCAATGATGTTGTTCACGCTTGGGATCTTCCCCCTGAAGGTGCTCGCGTCGCGCTCTAGCCAAATGTGCCAGACAACCAAGGAGAGTATCGATCGGATTCCCTTCCTTGAACCTGGGGCTGCTCCATCGATGATCATGTGGACGCGCTCGGTCGTTGTTTAGCCTGTGCTCCAGTTGATGTGTGCCAGTGCGTTGCAGCCAACCCAGGTTGCCACTTTGTTCCAAACCTGAATGGCGAATGTGCACTCCCAGAAGAGGTGTGACGAGGTCTCAAGGTTCCGTACACACAACTGACAGAAGTAGTTGTTGTCCTAGCCGCATCTCTGGAGTCTGTCATTACACCAAAGCCTATCCAAATGCAGCAGCCATAGAAGCATTTTCATCTTGCCCGGAGCCCAGACCTTCCAGATGGATGTTTTGAAATTGAGCGTCGGGCAGTCTTCAAACTGAGCTTCGTAGGCAAAGCGCGCGGTGTACTTGCCAGAGCTGCACAGGGTCCATCTGATTTTGTCTGCCCTCCCCTCTTCAAGAATGATTCCGGCGCTTCTCATCTCCCTAGCAAGTTGCAGCACCAGGTGCATGATGTTTTCATGGTCACCATGACGGAGATCCAGGATCCATCTGTCCTGGTGCAGAGCCTCCCGGACTGATATGTTTTTGCGGATGGATTGGGCGAACACCGTCGGGTATGCCAGACATACCTGCCTACCGCCAAGCCACGAGGAGGACCAGAAGGACGCCGTTGCGCCGTCGCCGATGGTGACCGCCGTGCAAGCAGCGAACAGGGCACGATCGGTAGCGTCGCAAGGGGTGCTTGTGCCGACCCAAGGGCGGGTTGGCTCCGTCCAGGCAAGCCAGAGCCATCGGAGCCGCAGGGCTCGAGCGAACTTTGGCAGGTCATGGATGCCCAGACCCCCGGCGCGCTCCGGCGCGGTGACCGCCTGCCAGCCAACCTTGCACTTTCCACCGGTGACCTCCTCGTCTTGCGCCAAAAGGAACCGCCTCTTGGCCTTGTCAACTTCCTTACAGAACTTCTTCGGTGCCCGCAGTACTGTGATGGCAAAAGTGGGCATGGCTGAGAGTACACATCGAACTAGCACGCACCTGCCCGCGATGGGCATCAGCCTCCCTTTCCAGCCTGGATCACAACAAGTTTTCTTTTTCTTTTTTTGGGGCAACGAGTGTACTTCCTCTATTCTAAAATAAGTGTTGTTGATTTAGTGCAACTTTGTACGAGCGAGTACTTGTTTTGACAGTACTGCATCAACCTACAGGATTTTTTTTTGATAAAGGACACTTTTATTAACTCAAAATATAGCATCAAGCGAATACAAAGCATGATGAGCAGCACCCGACCTCTGCATGGCTAAGATGCACAAGGCCAAAAACCAACAGTCTGACAAAATAAAAAAATAAAAAAACATATCAACAGCAGTGAAGTAATATAGGACCGATACTACGCTTATGTCGAAGTAGGCAGTGGACCGATCTCGTAGCATCAACCTACGAGATAAACTCGGCACCACTAACATTTAGACACTCGTTAGGCCCCCACTGGGATCGTTGTGGTGAAAACCCGCTCTCTTTGGAGCCCTGTACGGCGAAGACTTCCGACCGAGAAAGAGTTGTGTGACAGAATGTTTCTTGATAGCTGAACAAAATACCAAGACTTAAACAAGAAATATTCATTTCCGGACGGGAGCAAACAAGAGCCCACACTGAAAATAGCCCTCCGGTTGCCATCCCTAGATAGCCCAACATATCTCTTGATGGACCCGTGTAGAACAATATATTCAAATTGCTGTCAAAGAAGCACCCAAAAAACCCTACAGGAGATCTACTGATGTGGTGGTATCCTGCAAACCACATCAACCAAACGAGCAAAAGCAGCAGTGCGAAACGTTGAGACACCAGAGTAGATATATTGAACAGTCGAAATGTTTCCTCTGTCACCGTCATCGGCAAGCCCATGGCCTGCCCCTGCAGCCATCTTATCATCTCTCCCGATCTCCCAATTCTGTCACCTTGTGCAGTCCCTCTCTCACTCTGTCTCTATCTCCCTCACACACACATACACAATCTCTCTCTAGATGGATGGTGAGGAATGGGGACGCTTGGGCTCATCGACCATCCACCATTTGCTCCAGGATAATGCACGCCGCACACGATGGGTCGAGACAAAGGGCCGTGCAAAGTGCAAGTGAGTGTACCTCTCGGTTTCACTGCCTCTTGCCGTATATTTTCCCTCTTCACTCGTTCCCGTAGGATGCGCGCGATGCTGACAACTCACAATATATGTAGAAGAAAAGTGGTATTATGGATATATGTCTGGAGAGGGGAGACCGTGTCGGTGCCCGAACCAGAGGTGTTGTTGATGAAGAAGAACGCTCGAAGATTCATCATTTCAGGGCTGGGCTCTGCTTAGCCAGTTACTTCTCTTTCTCTGATGCAGCCAATTTGTCGCTTCACAGCGATTTGATTTTTTTGGGGGGTGCTTAGCAGCTAGCAGCCTAGCAGGTGTTCTCATTGTTGTTTTATGGTGTGAGATCTTTTTGCACTGTGGAAATATCAGAATATCTGTTTTGTAGGGCCTGTCCCTGTTCCAGAGTGCATGTGATTGGAGTTGGCAACATCTGCTACATTCTATGTTTTCCTACATAAAATGCCTATTAGAGCATATATATGATTTATGTCGTCCTCCGGTCCATGTAGCAATATCTTACATAGACATAGGTCAAAGGCGCAGATATCTGCCGTCCATCTGCTTTGCCTGCTCATTGTTCAGACTAATCAAGATGAAGATGCAGATGCATGCGGTGCCAATCCATTCGTGGTAAAACAACACATTCCAGACTTGTAACATGCTACCAGCCATCGGTCCTCGAAAGGGCATTTGGCTTAGCCTGAGCCATGCAAACCCGGATCAGCAAACTAGTCTGAACAATGAACCAGAGAGAAAGGAAAAAGGCAGAAAATAAAGAGGACGCAGGAAGAAACCACAGAGCTAAGAGCAAGAAGTACAGGAGGGAAAAGATCATGGACATCCATGCAGATGCAGATGCTATGCTCATGCATGGCAGGTGAACATATTCCAGAGTTAAGAACACCCTTGTCAAGCCGGCTCAAGGAGCAAGCTGATGTGGTTGCAGCCGGCCTTGCAGGTACTGCATCTAGATAAGATGGGAGAGAAAAAAATGCCAGTGCAAAAGGCTTGAATGTTAATGTGATTTACTTGGCCAAGAGCAATTTCTGACGATTTATCATCCACTATTCTTTGCCAATGTGCATTTTACATGGTCAAACAACCATGTAATTGTTATGTATTTATTCTTGTGATAACTTGAACGTATGTTTGTGGTAACTGGGTTAAAAAGAGCATCAAATGCTATATTCATATATTGTTAAAACAAAGGTAGTGCAAATGTAGAAGGTCTAATACAATTAAACTGCCTTGTAAACAACCAGTACTCGCACAGCATTACTATTTTCACCACAACACCAATCTTCTTATATTTTCCCCTTATCAATTTATCATGATCACTTTCGAATACTTCATGCATGAAAGTGGGCAATCTCTATGGAGTGAATTTTTTACACAAGTACTTTACAATGATGCTGTATTATCTATAATACTATAATAGTTCATCCCCACTAACCTATTTAACTAAGCATGCAGCCTATCCACATCAGCAACCATGCTTCTATGGACACATCAGCACTGACCCTCCATTTGCTAATCCTTTTGATTTTGCATGCATGCTATTTTTATTCTGCACTCATAATCCTCCAGGCTACCATAATTAAAATCATGTGGTCCTTTCTGATTAGTCACGGGGTACTGGGGTAGCCGAATAGCGTTTGCTCCACTTTCCTCGGATCCGGCTCCCAGGGACAGAAATTCACGTCTCCACACCAAGGAAAAAAATCAACAGATTTCTCTGTGTGATTCTCTTCCGTTTCCATAACCGAGGGATGAGCCAGTCTAAACAGTTTCCTTCTTCCATGGGCGCGGTTTAATCCCAGTCATAAAATCGCACAAGGGGCCGCATGTGGCCATTGGGTTAACCCCTTAATTCCCTGTCTCCTCTCCTCTCCTCTCCCGATCCATCCATCCATATCTCTCTCCCATCTTTCTCTGCTCAAGCCCTCGACTGCATCACGGTGCACTGCGCCTCTGCCCCCACCTCCTTCTGCCGCCCGCCTGCGCATTGCCGCTAGGTTAGGTCACCACGAACTACCGGCGCACCGCGCCGCGCCATCGACCTACGATCGCGGAGAAGTTGCAGATCATGGGAGAGCAGCCATGCTATGTCATCCGTGGTGCCCTCTTCTTGCATCGCCCGTGTGGAAATTGGTAGGAGGCCAATTTGGCCTTTCCTTTTGCTCTCGTGGATTCAAAATTAAGCTCACCTTCTACCCTATTTCTGTTAGTATTTTTTGAATTGTCCTATTTCTATTAGTGAGTTTAGCGATTGACATCTTTGCTGATTCGCTTGGTACAAATCAACCAACAACAGATTGGTCGCCGGAGGCGGAGCTACCTGAAGTTACCGGGATGCACAGGCATCAGGGTCGGAAGAAAATCTTTGTACGGATTACCATCTCTATAGTGTGAGCAGCAGGTAGTACCAATGACAGTGCATCAGGTGTAAAATTGTGAAAGAAAAACACAACCTCGTAGGCTGTGATAGTGGACAGCAGGTCTGATCGCTGATGGGCAAGGCAGGTCTCGACTCTATGGGACTGAAGGCTTGCTAGGCTAATTTGAGAATGAGGGTCTCGGTGGCAGAACTGGATGCTTGTCAGGCTATAATTGGTAGTACAAGATTAGCACGTTCGTAACCACAAAATTCGTCTGATTTCTCACAAAGTGGCACATGTTTGCGTGGATGCTTCAGCTCTCTACAACCTAGGTGACAGTAAGAGCACATGGCCAAAGCACGGACGCTGCAGCCTGCACTCAATCCTAGAGCGGTCAAGCATCCGTGCAGCGCCGACCTGGTCAGCTCCACCCACAATCATTGTCAAAAGACATCACAAAGAACACAACCTAATCATATTAATGATTAGTTAAAAAGTTGTTTTTCTGAAGGTGTTTATATTCATACATTTTTTCCTAATTCCTTTCACAAACTTTTCGTGAAGTGGAGAATCCCTCTGCCAACTACAGGTACATCGTTGATCACAAATGGACACATCTTCCCAAACGAAAAGCAACATCACAAGAAGTCCAACCTCGCACTTTTGAATTTCCGTAACCATCGAGAAGAAAATAGCAGAAGGTTTAATCCCAGGTTACATTTATTATTTTCACTTCATAATTTGATGTCACATCTGGTTACTTTGCATGTGCTATGCAGGATTAGAGGTAGGATGAATTATTCTACTACCGTCAACTTTTCCTTACAAGTGGCATCAATAATTGTGAGTGTATTAACTCAGGAAGAACTTGATCGTCCCTCATTTGTTGTCATATGGTGATGTGTCGTTTGTTTTTCTGAATCTTACATGCAAAGAATTTTGAAGTACCTTACCGTCAGAGGGATTGAACTAAATATGTTTGCACTATTGTTAAAATTATGTACCAGAGTTGATTTTCTCCAGCTCGGCCCTGTTGATCGCCACTGCTATACATGCAACAAGAGCGTCTACCATGTTAACCGCCAACACCAGTACCCAAGAAGAAACCTTCCCCGGCGGCGGTGAGGAACATGACAAAGTTGACGGTGCATGAGTGTCTACACGAGGTGAGGCCGGTGCGCTATAGCTTTGTGGTGATCTTTTAGCTGCAGCTTCGAAGTTTTCTTCCCTTGCAAAAGAAGCGGAGCTGGTAGCCTATATATTATTTTTGTCAAATAAAAGACATTTGTTCATTGTTTTTCTAATTCTTTTACGAGAATTAATTTACTGAGTAAAACACTAAATTTATGCAATATGTCCCGCAGCAACGCGCGGGGAATCGTCTAGTTTTAAAAACACGGGTTAACAGTTGAAGCACACCAGGGTCATTGGAAACATTATTTTCACGAAAGGAGAGCAAATCGAAAAGGCTATGGTCTTTTACACAGTTGCTATAAACAAGGATGTAGTAGAATTTTCTTTCTGCCAACTCTCAAGCTTCTGATGTCCATGTTCAAATATATACAAAATTATGTCTACAAAAAGCCCTCAAAAAATATGTCTACAACAACAATTAAACCCCAAAGAAAGAAGCGACATGTGCGGCAATATAGGGATTTCTTACCCGTCGTTCTGAGCATACTCTTTTCGCTTCTGGGCAAAAAGAATGGCGAGTTGTCTCCGTATGAGAGTTGTTTGTTAGCTACGGATGCAAAAGCCGAGGCCTGTGAGTATCGAATGCTCATGAGCAACTACCGTGTTTCTCAAGAGAAGAGCATCTTCAGTTCTTCTAGACGTGCTGTGCGGAACTCTTGGTCCGTCAACGCTCCGGAAATCATCCGCTGCTTACGGGCCTGCACAGCTTCCATTCGTTCCTCAACAGTACCCTGTGCCATGACAGAAAGTTCAGTAACAGTTTGAATGTTTGATGATCAATTATTTCACGCTATGCTGCCAGCTGGCTTTGTATTCCCAACAAGCCCCATTGAGAATTACCTTGACAATGAACCTTTTGATGGAAACACTCTTCGTTTGACCAATTCGATGGATGCGCATGACAGCTTGTTCTTCAACAGCAGGATTCCACCAAGGGTCCTAAAGGAAAAAAGGACATATTCAGATGGCACAAAAGGAAATAGGGCAAAAATGCCTAGATCAGCAAGTCACTGCAGCATAAAAATAACAGTAATTAGGGTCCCACCCAGGCTATGTGCAAATCCATATAATTAAGGAGATTCACCACCTGACTGCTGAGAAGTATAATCGACATATTTCTACCTATGCTAACTAAGTAAAAAGTAGTTCAATGTAAGTACACTATCCCAACCACCAGGAGTGTTCAGTCATGACCATCCATTGATCGAGAGGGTAAGCTTGGTCATATCAGCACTTACAAAGTCATTCATCTCTCTTATACATGAAGGTTTCGAATGCAGTTAAGGAAATCTAGACTAATACAACTACTGAACTACATAAAGAGACCTAGACCTATATTAATACTCCTTGACATTAGTGACTGTGTATCATAACATCTACGAATCTGTACCGAGTCTCAAGAAAAAAGTGACACCATTTTTCCAGAGCAGTGGCTAAGGTGGAAAACAGAAAAAGGAATTGATTGGCAAGCTTCAATGGTATTATTATTTGCTTCCTTATTTGTTTGAAGTGCACATTCCGCATTAACCCCGTAAGTCACTGATAGCCTATGACCCACTAAGAGGCAACAGTACTAGAAAATGGATCACACAGAATTAACGCTCCATATTAGTGTGATTGCTCCACAAAATATTCCCATACTCACTAATCATAAATGGCAGCCTTTCATTCAAGATTCATCAACTTCTACAAAAAAAAGGCATTCCAAAGGAGAACACTTAACAAATATCAACAGTGAGGATAGGTGTCCAAAAAATAGAGACGATTAGAGCCTGAAGGAAATCCAAAAATTTAACCTCCCAGTGAAGGTCTGAAGGATGCCATAGAAAACTACTGAACAAAGCCATCTAGTGAAATATTTTCATCTATAAACTTAAGACAAAATTTTGATGAAATATACCATGACAAACGCGTTAGAGGCAGCGGTGAGGTTTATTCCAACACCACCAGCCTTCAGAGACATAAGTAAAACCTGCATAAATCAAATGCACAATGCCTTAACATTTTCTATTGATATAACAGGCATTTCAATTCATGGAGATAAACTTAAATAAAAAGGAGTGAGATAAAGAAACAGAAAAAAAAACATACCAGAATTCGTTTGTCCTCAGAAAACTCACGGATTACTCTCTCTCTCTGCTGAAGATTTAAGGTCCCATCCAGTCTGGTAAATGAGATGCCATGCCTGCCATGAAAAAGCTCAAAGATAATTAATGAATAAATCCTACAAAGAAAAAGGAAATTAATAAACTGCCAAAATCTTGAACACATTAACCAATGAATTCTTCCAAAGGACTATAGCTAAGTACTCTGCAACTGCATGCAGTACTGTAATGCAGACCAGGAAGGAAAATTTAAAAACATGCCATACAACTGCTGCCTATGATTGGTTAGTTCAGGAAAATCTCTGACCCTTTCCTGTACTTGGTTGAAACCGCTCACCAACCCAACAATTTGTAATCCAAATTACAACATCGAAGGGCCAAATTCCATAGCTCTGCACATTGTGCACTAACAGCACAGAAGCAGAGTATTTTGTACAAAAAATGGTTATAGTTCATACTAAGATGAGTCTTTAAAGCGGGAAAGTGCAATGTGCATAACTACAGCGAAACTAGGCTGTCAAGCCCAGATAGATAATTGAAATAAGATCTTTAAATAATATACATCAGCAGACAAACGCCGTGCTGTTGGCCTGCACAAACTTCATAATCTCCAAGTAAAGTAGTAAACAATAACACCAAGCCAATTCCTTACGAGTTATGACTGAATATTTCCTTTTTTTAACATGCAAAAGGTATGTGTATCTTTTTGTGTTCAAAATATGAAAAGTTCAAGTACAAGAAAAATTGAGAAAAAAAACTTACCTGGAAAGTGGAATTTCCAGGAGATCTAGAAATGCAGTCCACTGACTAAACACGATACTCTTGGCGCCTGAACTGCGAAGAGATTCTAATTCCTGTAGAAGAAAAGATATCTTCGAAGATTCAACCCAGTTCTTCTCAACATCAACTTGGAAGCGACTGTTAGTTGGAGCAGTAATAAGATCTTGCTTGGTCATCGACTTTCTGTAACAGTACAATCAAATTGATAAGAATGACAAATAGGAAGCATGTATGTACAGGAAAATTAAACATGTCGGAGAGACAAATGAAGAGTCAACAATAGAGTACCTACAAACAGGACAAAGACCTGCTGATGGACTCTGCCAACTAGATAAAATACACTCTCGGCATAATCGATGAGCACAGGGAGTTAACACAGCATCCTCAAAGGCTTCCAGGCAAATAGGGCATTCCCCCTCACCTTTCTGCAGTTCTTGGACAACCTCTTCAATGTAAGCCTTAGAGGGAAGGGAAGAAGAATCCCCATTAACATTACTATTACCACCATGCAGGAAACGCTTTGCAAGCTTATTGAGGTCTGCAAACTCCTGTGTATCTCCACGACTGATAAAAATAAAGCTCCGTCATGAAAAAGGACCAATGGTAAATAAATAAATAAATAAAATGAGAATGCATATGCTGAATGTTAGATGAAACTCTTGCTCTGCACGTGGGACCTGATGGGTCCTAATTTGTCAGGCCAAACTAGAAAAATTAATAACAGGGTTATGGTTTCAAAACTAACCTCATAACAAGAAATGGATGGTCACAACATTGCCTAAGGCGCAAAAGCAACTCCAGAATTGAAGCATAATTGTGCAGGACCTTCCCTTGCTCCACAAACTGATCAAATTTCACCTATAAAAACAGCGCATTGTATCAGTCTGTCCGTCTGCACAAACATGTTTCTTGATCAAATTTTACCAGCATAAGCTGTGAATTTGCCTCACTGCATGTGCATGATCCTTATTAAACTGACAGCACACTACCTTAGATCGTCGAAACAGAGCTTCATAGAAGTCCTTCTCAGACTCTGATAGATCACAATATTTCACTTCAATATTCGCCGGGGGTAGAGTAAGGATTGGTCTGCAAGAAAATAAGGGTGTAAGTTAATGCGCCTTAAAATGCTCCATACCAAAATTTGAGTGTACCTGCCCTCCTTGTCTGTGCTATGTTTAGTTCTCCTCAACATTACTGGCTTTAAAATGGTCTGCACTAGCTTTAAGCCTCTTTCGTCACCTTCTTCAAATGGTTTTTGTACAAGTTTATTCCACCTAAATAACATAGGGGAAACAAAAGTTAGCATAGAGGATAGCAATAACCTTTTGAATTTGTTGCACCGCAAGGTAATATAGTAAACTCTGATACATCATGGTTTCACATATTTTATTTCCATAAATATAGGAGAGCCAGATGAGCGGAACGATAGTGAAGTGCATAGC
Organism: Triticum aestivum; assembly: GCF_018294505.1. Lineage (NCBI taxonomy): Eukaryota > Viridiplantae > Streptophyta > Magnoliopsida > Poales > Poaceae > Triticum > Triticum aestivum. Next base: position 93,535,671 of record NC_057811.1, on the reverse strand, counting down.
CATGTTACTACCTCCAGTCCTACATCCTAAATAGAGGTCAATTTTGATATTTATGCAGTTAAACTGCAAAGCTATGACCGGTAATATGCACAAAATTATTTCGATCTGTCAACATGGGAATGACATTCTCATTATTTTTTCATCACAAGTACTTCCATAGCTTCCTGGAAAAAAAAGATTAATTGTGTCTGTATCAACATATTTTTAATATTCTTAACTATTCTTAAATAAGATGTTATGAGAGGAAGAAATGGATAAAACACACATTTGGCAGTGTGTCCTGTTTTATTTTTAGAAAGAAGACAGAATCAACGATTGAAACAACAGAAAAAAGAGAGTGGAGGCGGTAACAAATATAAATACTGTGGCGTTGCATCTTGCAGAGATATCATTCTCACTACTAAACTTGGATGAAGACATTATGAAACAAATTAATCATGTAGACAACATATAAATTGATGTGATGTGATTAACAGGGAACCTGAACTGTAAAAATGACAGAAGCCTTTATTTCCATTCTGCAACAGTCCAATCAACTTTTCCATTCTAGAACAGTCCAATCAACTTCTATTTGGTCACATGATTTCCAGTTTTGTATGGTTTCTAAAATGGTACTCCCTCTGTAAACAAATATAAGACGTTTTAGATCAGTAGTGATCTAAAACGTCTTATATTTGTTTACAGAGGGAGTAGTAATTTTTACCAGATCTGCACAAGTACACCAAATAGAACAAAGACTGGCAAATGAAAGCAAATTGATAATAAAACTTACAGGGCCCAGTTTCTCCATGGTTCAACCTTCAGAAACCTAAAAAGGCTGTATAGATCCTCCAAGTTGTTCTGCAGTTAAAGTAGAGCACATAAAACTAAAAGCATAACTGTATAAATCCATGCAGGAAACTAGGGATGGAGACCTTAAAATTTATCTCGCCAAACATACTTTTTTAGCAGGGCCAGCATGTTCGATTCAATGAGTAATAACAATGTACCATTAGATCTTCACCTAAGCAGCTAAGCTCACCTGAATTGGTGTACCAGTAAGACACCAGCGCCGATCAGCAGTAAGAGCAGCAGCAGCTTGGGATATTAAGCTTTTAGATGACTTTATCATGTGCGCCTCATCAAGCACAATTCTAAACCAGTGAACAGAGTAGAGGCCACCATTTTCTGTAGAACTCTAGAAGCAGGTATCCGTAGTTCAGTCAAGAATAGATTGCACAATGAGACAAAAGATAAAACAACAATAGAGATGAGCTGGCGGCAGTAAATATCTCTCATTTGCATGTCAGTTTAATCCGTGTGGTTTGCACATTATTCATAACCAATTCTTCTACCAAGCCACATTACATTAACAACGCAAAGCCATAACGACTAAACCATATGCACTCGGTCATGTGTTTCCTCAAACAAGCACATAAGTGCACGTCATTTTGTACTAGAGAAAGATCCACGTGATGCCAGTCTTACAGCTCGAAACCAAGGCAAAAGACAAAAAATAAACAAAACAAAACCAAGATGAGAACCAAAACTGTACAGTTACCCACTTACCCTACAGTCAGTGTCCACAGCAGGAACTTAGGAAAGGCAATATTAGTCAGTGTTCATGTATTATTTACAAAACAGGACATGTGTGATAAATACTAAATAGCAATAGATGCCGAATTCCAGCAAGGAGCCACAATGGGACAATTATTCAAGCAAGCAGTCTACCACATGGACAGGCTCCATCTTGCAATTCACAACGAATAGCAGTAGTAATGCGCTGAAAGACACAAGTATCCTACAAGTTATCAGAGTCACCTCGGTTGAAAATTCTGATGCCACGACTCCATAGGTGGTCAGGACAATATCATTCTGACCAATAAAGCTTGCTTCCTTTGGTCTGCTTTGGCCATAATGAACATATATATTCAAAGAATTCGGTTTTGTATGAGCTTCAATCTCTGCCTGTAATTCAGATATCAGTTTACAGTATTAAAAACCTTAGTACTAGCATTGCATCTAAAAATGAACTAACAAAACAAATACAATATGCTAACACTGCTTATCTTTCAAGTTTTCACAAAAAAAAAAATCTGCATAATTGAAACAGATAGTGCAACATAGAAAATAGTACGTGGTGCCACTGTTACAAATATACCTTCCACTGACTCAGTAGTGTCATCGGGCAGATAACTAGATTTCCACCTCCAATCAGTGGGGCCTTAAGTTTCCTGAGCTTGCTAAAAGAAAAAGGGCTAGCTAGATTCTTCACGGAATCAAGGGACTGAATAGGAGTTTCACCCAGCCCACTAGCTTCTCCAGAGATCTGAGTACTATGCTGAGTTGTGACGCGCCCTTTGCTAGAATCAGAAAGAAGAAGACTTATCGTCATGATAGTCTTCCCTAGTCCCATTGCATCTGCCAGAATCTGCAATATACTAAATCAGTGAATAAAATTATCACAAATTAAAAGCACAATTAGGATTTTCGACAGGCATGGCAAGGATATATCAGTAAAGTATTTTATATAACCCTTACCCCTCCTCTAGAAAGCTGTAATGTACTAGGAAATTCAGTGGTGGCATCCCCGGAAAATACATTCAAGTACAGAACAAATTCCCTCCTGAAATAAATGAGTAGGATTACAAATGTTGATTAAATTTGGAACAATCGTAATAAAATGAAATAGCAGATGCAAATATAAGCCAGACATACTTGTCATCAAGCTTATATGCCTCCCAACAAGGGTGAAGGGTTGTAGCTGCATCCTGGGAGCAACTGCCTTTCTCAAGCTGCAGCATCCAATGAAGGGCCTGCTTCTGATAAGGGCGCAGATCACACTGCAGAGCCTCAGGTGGATCCCTCTCCTTTATAAGGGATAAAAGGGAGCATTACTGAAGTCAGGACAGACCAACTTATGTCTGAAAATGACAAAACTAAGATTGTTGAATTACCTCCAATGCAGAACTGTCTGAGATTCCAATTATATCATCCAAATCTGAATCTGAAACAGTTCCTTCAGCATGATCATCTTCATTTCCGCTAGAAGATAATTTCAATTTCTCAGATGTCAACTTTGCAACTGGCTCTCCGTTACTGCTCTGTTCAGGCAGATGTGAGCCCAATATATTATGACAACAGTAGTGTAAAGTATGAGCCAATAATAGTTTACCTTTCTTTCAATTGGTCGCTTTCTGGAATAGAGATCTTCTGGAGTAAATGCTGCCTGTTGTTTATTTACATATAAGCAAATGAAAACAGAACTAGAGCATGTGATTCTGGAGCAGAACACATAAGTAAGACAATTGCCCAATTTGCATCCTTATCTCTCCAATTATGTACTACATGGTTATGAAGTAAAATACACCTCTTTCATACTTCTCAGTTCTACTTTATTGTTCATCATCCATTGATGATATTTTTATCAAAGCAAGAGCTCATAGGTGCTAATGATGACATTTTACAATCCTTTTTTTGCTAGAATGAACAAGAGATCACACTGTCTTGCAAACAATCATACCAGCGTGCACAGCATTTAATGTAATCATGATCTTGCGAATAACTTTTTCATCTTTTATCAGTACATCCTTTAGGGGCGCAACAAACTGAAAACCCCTCACCTTCATAAAAGGGGTAATCCCGATGACTTTGAAAAGTGCGGGGAGTGGATGGAATGTGGAGTCCTCCATAGCAGCACGCGTTGCCTTGGGCAGTGACTGCTTTTGGTCACGGAACATGGAGCTGTTGATGTATATACTGCAAAATGCACAAGCACACTAAACGCAATGTACATGAAACAGCATAAATGGGTGCCGTAGAGAGTTTCTTATCGGCGAAAATCCAGATACCTAGCAGACAAGAGGACGGTGTCCATGATGCTAAGAACCTCAGGAGCGGATTTGCACAGGGCCTCGACTTTGACCTTCCCCTCCTTGAGAAGGGGTAGCAGACACCGCGCCCACTCGTTGGGGATGCGGCCGACCTAGAAACAACAAATGGTTAGACCACCATACATGATGCGGTGCGATTCAACATCAGAGAATTGGGGAAAGCAGCAGTGATGGAGTAATGTACCTCCCCGTGGGTCGGGGTTGAGAAGCGCATAATCTCCGAGGTGCAGGAAGCGAGGGCAAAGCGACCAGGGCGGCCCTTGCCCGAGGCGGCTGCGGTCGCGGAGTTGGGGAACGAGAAGGTGACCGGTTCCCCGGCGGCGATGCGCCTGCCCTTGCAGGTGGACAGGCCGGCCATCTCGGCGCTCCCCACCAGCCACCAGTGCTCGCCGCCGCCGCCGGGCGCGGGGTTGGACTTAGGCCTAGGTTTCCCGGCCGCCGCCGCCGCCGGCTTCGGCTGCGCAGGGGTTTTGGGCGGCGGGATCGATTTGTTGGGGGGTTTGGTGGGTTGGACCGGCGGGGGCTGGGGCGGGGGCGACGGCGACGGCGACGGCGGCGGCGGCAGGTTGTAGTGGAGGTCGAGGAGGATGTTGATGGTCTTGGTGGGGTCGTCGCCGGCCATGTGGAGCGCGCGGATGATGTCCATCTCCGGCGTCTCCTCGCCGAGCACCGCGCGCACCGCCGCCACCTGCTCCGCCCTCTCGCTCTTCTTCGCCATCAGCCTCGCACCTCCGATTTGCTCGCGAAATTTTCCCGCGAAAGAGGCCCGCCTCGCGCCGCCTATACAGCTTCAGCGGGAAGGGGGAGCCAAATTGCCGCCTTGGCCGACCCTTTTCCCCTTTGCCCTCACTGCTGAGTACGGCCTTGGCTCCGCGCTTCACGACGTTGCTACTCTGCCCCGGTCGACCGGCCTGGTGAAAGATCGGTCACTCCCCGAACCGTATGATTAGCGCAATAACATCCGTTTGTAGTAAAACGTGGTTGTTGGAAAACTGCTCGATCCCCTAAACCGTGTGTGGCTATCTCATATACATGGAGGTACACCAAGGTGTACAATACAGAATACAAGTCATGTACAGAAGCTACGTATTATATAGTCTAACACCCTCCCTCGATTTTAATTGTGTCCTGAGATATAAAGCAAGTTAATATTGCGCCTACAACCTACAAACTGTGGATGTGGTAGAAGCTTCGTGAAAATGTTAGCAAGTTGATCTTTAGAGGAGATGAACTTGGTATGAAGTAGTTCATGTGCAACCCGTTCCCTCGCAAAGTGATAGAACTTCTATGTGCTTCGTTCGGGCATGAAATACTGAATTAGACGACAGGTATGTAACACCGATGTTGTCACATCAAAGGACCGGCGGCTGAGCTTGAGAGACTCTCAACCCTCTCAATAAGGATTGTGCCCATATGACCTCAGTTGTGGCATTAGCAGCCGCCTTGTACTCAGCTTCAGTACTACTGTGAGACACTGTAGCTTGTTTGCGAGCATTCTAGGTATCAAATTGGGACCAAAGAAGACTGCATATCCCCCCATGGATCACCTGTCATCAGGACTCCCAGCCCAATTTGCATCAGAGAAAGCCGAAAGCTCACCAGATGGTGCAGGCTGAAGAAGCAAACCATACGAGGCAGTAAGACAGATGTAGCGTAAAATACGCTTCACAGCTGACCAATGTGAAGTCCGAGGAGCATGAAAATACTAACAGACACGATTGACTGCATAGGAGATGTCAGGGCGAGTGATAGTCAAGTATTGCAGACCACCAACAATATTGCGGTACTCAGTGGCATCATCGAAAGTGAGGGGATCCCCATCAAAAGCAGACAAGCAATCAGTGGCAGACATAGGAGTCATAGCATGTTTGCACTTAAGCATACCTGCTCGTCGCAACAAGTCCAGAGAGTACTTGTGCTGTGTGAGGGTCAACCCAGCAGAGGACCGAGAGACTTCCAATCCAAGGAAGTAATGCAAAGTGCCCAAGTCCTTCACACAAAAACACCACTCAAGGCAGACAAAAGACGGTCAGCAGCAGCATTGGAGGAGCTAATGAGAATAATGTCATCAACATAGACCAGTAGACACATCGTCATCTCACGCAGATGAAAAAGGAAGGGAGATGTATCAGTCGTGGATGGTGTCGGTGTCAAAATCGACAGATCTCAGGTAGGGGATCCCGAGCTGTGGATTTGGATCGATGGGTAACAGGGAACGTAGAGACAATGTTTACCCAGGTTCAGGCCCTCTCAAAGAGGTAAAGCCCTACGTCCTATTTGATTGTATTGATGTGTGAGTATGACAATTACAAAGTTGATCTACCACGAGATCAGATGAACTAAACCATAGGTGGGTATGATGATGATGGTTCCTCCCCTTCACGGACTAACCCTTTGGTTTATATAGACACCAGGGATACCCAGGCTTACATGTTGTCGGTTACCATCGGGGGATAATCATGTCGGCTACGCTACCAAGGCTTGGAGGACACGCCAAGTCTTCGGTGGGTTCCTTCTGGAGCACGGGGTCGCATGTAGTTCGGCCTTCCTTCGATGAATCAAGAGCACCCCATCAGTCCGGTCCATGAGAGATAGGCCGGCAGCCCGAGGACCCCTTAATCCGGGACACCCTCAGTAGCCCCCGAACTAGCCCCTAATGCCGAGGTCGGTAATCTTTGTCAGTTCCATGCTTCCAGAGGCTTCGGCTTCAGGGGCGAGCTCCCTTCGTCATCTATATTTGGTTGATGGTAGCTCGGTCACCCACGACACTTCGGTCAGCGGGGTATTGTGGGGCGCATCGCATCGCTTTCTTCAATATTAGTGACGCCCCTCGATTTCCATGCGTCAGAGGGAGGCAATCGGTTCAAAAACCCTTTACAAAAATGCCCCGTACGGGCCAGGGGTAGATGCCTATTTAACAGGCCAGGGCGTGAAAACTATCACACCCCGCTCCCAAATCATCGGAAAGCTAGAGTCAACAAACCTCGAATGATGGCGAGCGCACCAGGCTCCTCTTCGCGCCCTCGCGGCCCCCTTCCAGGTGACTGGGCGAGCTGCTCAATTTCCCGAATGAGGTTGAGCAGCCTTGAGACACTAGGGTACTTACACGCATCAGATCTCGCACCCACCCGCCCCGGATTGACTTCTGCGAACGGCGAGGCTTTCGCGGAGAACTCCCCCGTTCCACACGGGGGAGAAAGGGTATGCTTCGTGCCCTTCCTTATTGTCGGGGATATACCCCGTGGTATGACCCGGCTTAAGTATGACCCGACCGGGACTTGGTGATTCATTTGATAACCTGGCCGGACTTGGCGCCTCATCAGTAACCCGCCTGGACTTGATGGTTCGTGATCGGGCCGGTTCATCAGAAAGGCCTGGACAAGCGGTTCACGGAGAAGGCCCAAGAGCGACAAGACCCAACGGCCTAGAAGGCGGCTTATGTTATGATGGGCCGGTTTAAGAGGAAAGGATGAGGAATATTTCCCTTACCAGGAATCAAGACCCGGACTGGTACCCGACGTGTAATAGAAAATAGACTAGTCATAATCCTATTGGGACTCCACATGTAAACCGCCCCTCTAACTTATATAAGAAGGGGCAGGGCACCCCAAGAGGGAGAGGCGAGATAATCTTGAAGGCTAGACACAATAAAGAGGAGAGTCGGCTTATACAACAACTCCCTCATGAGCATAATGAGACCTAGCCACAAACAACATGTAGGGCTATTACCGGATGATGTTGCCCGGGGCCCGAAGCTGTCTAAACCCTTGTGTGTTAATCCGCCTCGCGTCTCTCATCCCAATCAATCCCTTTCAAGCTACCACATAGATACGTTGGCCTCACGACTAAGTCCTCACACTAGGATATCTGCCGTGACAATTTCACGACAGTTGGCGCCCACCATGGGGCTCGCGCACGGTGGTGTTGAGTTCTTGAAGGGATCTCTCTCAGGGATCGAGAAGCTCGTGATCAATTGGACAAAGAAGAGTTCAAGAGATTAAGGTTACGTCGGGTGCGTCGCTGCAAAATTGTTGAGTTGACAAGATCGGCACACAATCCAATCGAAACCTAGATCGATTTTTCACAAAGTTGCACGTCGGTGAAACCGACTGAATCTCCGTCGAGGAACGCCATGAGCCGGCGGAACAGCGTCCGCGTGTGTTTAGTTAAAGATCATGAAGAGGTTATTTTTGTACGACCCGGGGACTTGACATTGCCATCCTGTGCGTTTTCAGTGGGATCAACAGAAACTCGCCGAGATTACAGAGTCGCCGAGACCATTACGTGAAGCCAAATCGGTTTTTCTGTTGTCAATTCTGGTTGCTACATGCATACAAGGAAGGCGAAGTATCAAGTGAAAACGCTGATTCAGTGAAAATCTGGAAACTTGCGACCCGACCGTTGGATCTTTAATTGATGGCACAGATGAGAGGTGGGTTTGGTAACCAGCCACTTATGGCTATCTTTCATATAACCCCCTGTCCTACACACGAAGTCTTAGATCTCACCTCATCCATTGTCGCCTCCCCACGCCCCACCGCGAGGACCATGGCGCTGCTGCCGTCCACCACCGCGACGGCCGACGACGGGGCCTCCCCTACCGCGACGACCTAGAGCGGAACCAAGCCGTTCCCCACCGCGACGACAGACGACGGATCCATCCCTCGCTGCGACGACCTACTGCGTAGCCGTCCCCCATGGCGGCGCCGCCGGGCGGATGCTACGGAGGTATCCGGCGATAGCCGGCGGGGCTACCAACGGCGCTGATGTAGGCGTCCACCTCGCCGAAGCTCTCCTGTGCGAGGAAGGCTCCCGCAAGGCATGCTGCCGACGGGGCAGGCGGTGGAATGTGATGTTGCTCGTTTGAAGCTTGATTCTACAGTGCCTCCTTACAGCAGATTTGTTGTGCGTGCTTGTCATGTAGAGATGAAATTTCTGAATGCAATTTTGATCTTGTGAGGTGTTATCACTCAACGTGAAAGCATTGTTGATTCTCTTTATTTAGACTGAACGGTGCTCCAACGATGTAATCTGAGAATTTGTAAAGACAAATTTTTCTGAATACAAGCAAGTGTATGTCGGATGAAAGTTTACACATAATTCAGTCCAAGGGTGTATGTTGGGCGAGCAGGAGTCACAGCAGTGTGCAGCTTAGTTGCGGACAGCACGGCAGCTAATCTGATAAAATGTGAACTGATATACAGAATTTGTCTGAATGCCATATTGATGTACAGAATTTTGTGATGTAATCTGATTGAATGTGAACTGATATAGTCGGTCTATGTAATCTGTCCATGGATGTTGCTGTCAAATGTTATCGCTGACTATCCATATGAACTTTGGGTACTGTTTATACTTAACTAATGGAGTGAATCAGTTCATTTTGCCAATAATTTTTGACAAGAGCTCTTATGGACAGAAGTTCATCTTGCCAATACTTTTGACAAGAAGCATGAATTTTCATGCAATTGGCAGAAATTAAACAAAAGGACAAAAACAAATGAGACGGCAAGATATCATGCCACCTGACTACAACAAGTTACTATCATGCAGCAGACAACAAACTTAGTCGAGTATCCGAAGCAATTAATTGGAGGCAACATAATAGTAGTACAATCAGTACTAAATATTTTAAGTTTCATCACCAATAGTAACATCCAGAATCGATATGCTAAGTATGGCCAGAATCGATATGATAGGTACGGCATTGACTTAATTAACTACTCCCTCCGTTCCAAATTACTCGTCGTGGTTTTAGTTCCAAATTTGAACTAAAACCACGACGAGTAATTTGGAATGGAGGGAGTACAAGGTTGAGGCTACATAACTAGATGATTCTCAGAAGTACAAAATTCAGAGAAGAAAATATTGAGGCTTCAACTTCAATCTTGTACTGCCCAAAATAAAAACATGCGGTTGCCTCGAATCGAAATAAAGGAACCTGCAGATAAACATAAAAAAAACAGTCAGAATGAACATACAAATTATGAAATAATATAGCTATTTTGTGTGTATGATAACTACCTTTATTATTGTTGATTCTTTTGGGGGCAACTACGACTGTCATGGAAGCCAACTTGGTTACATGTCCTGCAGGTGCGAGGCTTTTTCGGTCCTCCCACATTTTTCTTCCCCTCTCCATTCTTATTTCTCTTCCCTTCTCCATCCCCTTTTTAATTTGGGAACTCATCCCATATTTTTTGTTTTTGTAATTTACTCTACTGCTCTCAAGTAGGATTTACAAGTCCAGTTTTACATATTCTACTGCCGGCAACTGATGTACATGCTACAGTACACCGACGAAGATGCAAACAAGAAAGACCAAACCAGATACTTCAAAAGTACAACTGAAGAAAGACAACTATGACATTCAGGTTAACATGATTCAGGTAGTGCTTGTTCTACCATCAGGTGGAGGGATATGACGATGTTGTGGCAATAAGACCGACGCCATATTAGTACAATCAGTAACCGAAGCAGCTGTTGCTTACCTGTGCAGGGCTAAGACGAGGTTGAGGCATGGCACAGTACGAGGAGGAGCGAGGTCCTGGAGAGGCGGCACCGATGCGTCGACAGGGAACATGGCCGGCGGAGGGAGATAGTTCACGGCCAGCGGAGGGCCCCTCGTGGCCGGCGGAGGACGCATCGTGGCTGGCGTGGGGCTCTTCGTGGCCGGCGGAGGGAGTAGTTCACGGTCGACGGACGGCCCGTCGTGGCCGGCGTAGGGCAAGTCTCCATCTCGCCGACGAGATTGAAAGACGAATCAATCGTAGTCGAAACGTAAGGACCTGGTGCGTAAATGAAGGGGTTATTTGCTAATTAGTGTTTAAGTGGCTGGTGGGATACGACCTAAGATCTATGCCGCTCTTTATTGATCTGATGACTCACGAGGTGAGTTTCCAGATTTTCACTGAATCAGCGTTTTCACTTGATACTTGGCCTACAAGGAATCAACCAAGAGATTTATTCAAAGAAATATGGAAGAAAAAGATAATACATGTGTCGTGGAATTGTCACGGCAGATGTCCTCGAGCCAGGACTTAGTCGTGGAGCCATCGCAGCTAGGAAGCTTGAAGGGGTTATGCGGGACAAGGAACACGAGGGTTTATACTGGTTCGGCCCCTTACGGTGAAGGTAAAAGCCTACGTCCAGTTGAGGTGATATTGATTAGGGTTACGATCACCAAGGAGCTAAACAGCTATGCCCGGCTCTCGATGAGGTTGTTCTCGCCCTCAAACTGATGCCGGGTCGTCCCTTTATATAGGGAGGCTGACGCCCAGCAGCCCTTAGAGTCCCGGCCGGCTCATAAGAGTGTCCGGCTCGGACACTCAACTATACTTGCCTTACACTACAAGTTCTATTATAACAATGATTGTAACTACGGGCCTTAAGCCATATCCGGGTCTCAGCCCATCTCTGGCCCATCGTCTTCAAACTTGGCTCCGGACTTCTGGCAATGACCACGCGAGTAACCCGGCCCCTCCTGGCGGGTGACTCTAAGGTCTATATCCTCAACATTAGGCCCCAGATTGATTTGAGCCGGCTCATGTCAATCTTCAACTTTTCTGACAGAAAAATCTCCGGCTTACCATTCATGTGAAGGCCATAACCCGGAGTGACGTCACCCTCTGGACTCCGGATAATCCGCCATGACGTCATCCTCCATTAAGTCCGTTTTTTACTCCGCCAGATCCGCTACGGATCTTTGCTTTTACTGTCATTCCGAAAATCGAGGCGTCGTGGGGGGAGATAACCACGCCGTGGTCTCCTTGAATCTCGCGCCCACTTATAACCTTGCCTTATAAATAGGCCGGCCCGACGGGCTCTTCTCACGCTCTCTTCTTCCTCCTCGCGCCGCTGCCTTTCTCACTGAGCTCGCACTCCGCCGCCGTCGTCTCGCCTCCGGTCTTCGTCAACCTCGGCCGCTGCATCACCCTGACTCGGACCAGATAAACGGCGGCGACTCCCGCGGCTCTCCAGCTCCGGTAAGTTTTGCTTGTCCTGTAGGATAGATCTACCGCAGGGTTCGTCATGTTCTTCGTGTTCATCGCCATTGCCACAAGCTTCGGTAGATCTCGTAGTCACTGCCCTTGTTTGATCTTTAGCCTTGTATAGAACTAGTGCGGCAGTTGTTTAGGCCTCCTTTAAAATGCCAGTAGATCTCTTTCCACTGTATAGATGCTTCGTTCGAGCTCAAGAACATCCGCTCGTCTGTTTCTAGGTCTAGAAAATTTTCATTTCACCCGACCATTTTGATCCAAAAAAGTTACTGCAATATGTGAAACCTGTTTTACCACACTTAGTAAAAACCGCAACCATTGAATCTTGGCGGCTTACGATTCCGGGTTAAAGAACCCACGCGCTGTAGAATCCTCCGGTTTAAAGAAAACCATGCTTCGTAGAATCCTCCGGCTTAACTGTAGTAAGGCCGTAGATAACCAACTTAATCTGAATGCCCCTGCGGCTTAAATAACCCACTGTACCTGAGTATATATCATTAGTCCCCTTCATAAGCCGCCACCTGAATTTTGAACTGTAGATCTCCGGCTTATAATTAACCTGGACATTTTCCTTTTTGTCGTAGACTGCCAACTTTCACCATGCCTCCCAAGGCTCCCATCACTTGCAACTGGATGAGGTCCAACGTCACCAACGAGACCCTAGCCAATTTTGTTAAGTCCGGATATCTGCCTAAGAAAGAAATCATGTCCTACCGTGCCCCTGACCCGTCAGAAGAGAGACCACAACCAAGGGACGGGGAGGTAGTGATCTTCGCAGATCATATGAGCCGGGGCTTCGCACCGCCCGGCTCAAAGTTTTTTAGAGATGTGCTCAACTTCTTCGACTTGCGGCCTCAAGATATAGGACCCAACTCCGTCTCCAACATCTGCAATTTTCAATTCTTCTGCGAGGTTTACCTTAGAGAAGAGCCAAGTCTGCTGCTCTTCAGAGAGCTATTTTACTTAAACCGCCAGAATGAGTGTGCCAATGGGCCGAGTCTGGAGTTAGGTGGCATTTCCATCCAGCGGCGTATGGATTGTCTGTTCCCGTATGCAGAGCCGCCGAGCCACCCCAAGGACTGGAACATGACTTGGTTCTACTGCCAAGATACGTCCCCGGCTGACGAAAGCCCGCTGCCCGGCTTTCGCCCAACACGTCTAGAGCCGACTCACCCGCTGTCAGACAAGCTGACTCCAGCGGAGTGCCAGCCTCTGCTTCCTACTATCAATAAAATCAAGGCCCTCCTGGGCAACGGTCTAAAGGGAATCGACCTGGTCCGGGTCTGGATCTCATGGCGGGTGATCCCATTGAGCCGCCGCCCCGGCTTAATGTGTGAGTACACCGGGCGAAAGGATGACCCTCAGAGGCACAGTCGCAATGATCTTCCAGAAGACGTTGCTGAGGAAGAGACCAAGGCTCTTTTAAACGAGAGTCTGGCAGACTGTGGAAGGACCGGGTTAGCCCCCTTCTGCAAGACCAATCCAGCCCCAGCGGTAAGCCGCTGACTTTAACTTTTATCTTCGTCTGCATATAACCTTCATCTGAACCGTTTTAAGAATCCATCATTGTATTTTTCAGGCTGATGATAAGTTCTGGCGGGTCAAGTATGACCATGAGGCGGCCAAGAAGGCCAGGAAGGCGAAGAAAGCCGCCAAGAAAGCCGCCAAGAAAGCCGCCCCTCGCAAAAAAGGAAGCAGGCCTACTGCTTCGGAGCTGATGCAATTAAGCGACAGCTCCAAGTCAGAGGTAACTCCTGAGCATTTAAACCATTACTATATTCACTGTTTGCTGCTATCCGCCTTATTAATACTTGCTTATTGACAGGATGACACCGGCGCCAGTAACTCGGTGGTTGAAGAGGTAATGTCGCTTTCCTCCGACTCGGAGCCCTTGCCACAGCTGAAAGTCCGAAGGGTAACCCGGAAAGTAAGCTTTTCACATCCTTTAGCTTACCAAGACCCTCAATTTATTTTGAAGCGACAGGTTCATGAAAGCCGGCGTCACACCCGGACCAACAAGGACACCGATCTCTCCACCGGGTTACCCGACGCGACAAGGAAGCGTCGAATTGAGGTTTTTTCTCACTTGTACCCTTTTCATCCGTTGGCGGGCGTTATCCGTCAGCCACTCAACTCTTCTGACTCCAATTATCAGGAGACCTCCCCTTCTTCGGGCGACTCTATGCAGTCGAGTCTTCCGACTTTCAAGACCGCGCCCGGGTAATGACAACCATCTCACATTATACTTGTCTGTACTTACTTTATTTGTGTTGAATGTTTCTGTCCTTTCAGCGCCCAGGCAAAGCTCACCAAAAGAGCGAAGAAGACCAGATCAGCCGGAGTGCCGGACTTACCTGAACCGGAGGTGACGGCTCAAGAGCCGCCAGCTGCCTCCGCCCCTGAAGCCACCACTCCAATGGACACGGCACCTGAAGCCGCTGCCCCAACTACCAAGGCAACGACCGAAGCTTCGGTTAACCCGGAGGCCTCCAGCTCAGCTCCGCCAGCAGACGACCCGGACGTGGTAATCACCCGGACGGAGTTCGTTGAGCCGGGGAGACCGACCGTGTTGGCCAAATGCTCCGCGAAGGGGGAGTTCCTGCAGCCCCACCGGGTGAACCTGGACCTCTCCGACTACACCAACTTGAGCATTGGAGAGCTCGTCTCTGGCTACATCAGCCAGGTGCACAAGAGCCGGGACGCCGAGGTCGCCATGGTAAACCAGATCCAACAAAAATCTGAGGTATCCTTCTGCTGTCTTCTTACTTACTGCAATAATTACCTTTACCATGCTAGCCCCCAAGTCGACGACTTATGATTGAATATGTTGTAGACTTAGGTTCCGGCTTACTCCAGTGAGCCGGCAGTATGTAGATAGATACATTCAATATGCATTAGCCCCCAAGTGCCAAGTGTCTTTGCTTGGAAAGTGCTTGGGACTTATATAGTAACTGCTCATGTCATAACCCGGAAACTTATACAGGCTGTGGGCAAGAAGCTAGAGGCGGACCTTGCGGATCTCAAGAGCCGGCTGAAGATGCAGGAGATGGAGACCCGGAAGGCAAACGCCAAGTTTGTATCCAGCATTGCCACGCAAGAAAAGTTGAAGACCGAATTTGATGCTGAGAGAAAAGCCTGGGCCGAAGAGAAGGCCGCACTGGTGACCCGGGCGGAACAGGCGGAGAAGGCTCTCTCTGAGAAGACCGCTGAGCTCTCCGGCCTAAAGCGCCAGGTTTCCCAAATGGTGGCCGCCATCTTCGGTAAGTCGCCTCACCGGCTTTCATCAAGTTTGTATATGTCATGATTCATCCTTGTCACTGGTTTATCTGATTCTGTTAAACAGGTCCCAGGAGTGCCAACCTCAACCAGAGTGTGGTCACCAAGCTAAAGGCCGTGTATACCCTGGTGGAACAGCTCTACACCGGGTCACAGCGTGCCTTAGCTGTGGTGGCCCTATCCAACGAGGTGCCAACTCATCTGGCCGAAGTCCTGCGCCGGCTCGCCATTCTGCCTCAGCGGATCCAAGAGCTGCGACGGGCCTCCGCGAGAGCCGGAGCAATCGCCGCGCTGAGCCGGGCCAAGGCATTCCTGCCGGAGCTAGACCCGGCAGACATCGCCCTGGGTTATCCGAGCCTGAAGGAAGACGGCTCAACTTTCAATCAAAAGGACTTCGCGGCGTGCGTGAAGGCTGTACGCCCGGTGGCCACCCTCATCGGGAATGACACAGATCTGACCAAATACCAGCCGGGTTATGACGCGGAGAATCAGAGGATTCCAACCCATCGCTATGAAGCCCTCAACCTGATCCCGCTGGCTCGTCAGCACACCTTCGCCCCAGAGATTGAACCGGTCGGGTTAATTGACGAGGAAGCCCAGTTCGAGGCTCTCAGCGGCATCGATTGGAAGTCATCAACCTTCCAAGTCTTGGGATCAGCCGGAGGAGAGGACAAGAACGAGCCGGAGACTTCCACTCAGCGGGCATCATAACTCGGCTGTCGGTTTACCAAACAATGCTCCAACCTTGTTAGACTTGATGAATTATGTAATAAATTAGGTGCAACAGTCTATCTCTGCCGTGCCATCGTGCACGTATTGAATGCCAAGGTCTTTTGAAGTTGTCTCTTTAATGTTTCTCCGGGTCATAATCATCCCTTTGTTTTTCTCAACCTCAAAGAGGTACCTTTAAATATCCTGCATAGAAAGGCAAATCACAAGTCTCAAGGCGGCTTACCGCCCTGAGAATTAGGTGTTTGAGATAGATCACCCGGAATATGAATCAAAAAGACTGGTCCTTAATTATACCCTTATCATAGCCGTAATAACAAACTTAACAGCCTATAAGCATACTTCCGGTTTAGATAACCCGGGTAGCACGGTTGGCACCTTAACTCTGATTCACTTGCCTTGATGACACCCATGATGTTCAACTAACACTTGTAAACCAAAGTTAAGCCGGCAATGTGAGACCCGGCAATGCACACCTTGTCATAATCAGAGTAAACTTGTGATAAAGCAGAAGAACTTAGGGGCTTCCGGTTCGAATATGACCAGAGACCCGGCCCAAAGGGGTTAAGCCAAGATTCGGATACGATCATATGGCCCCCAGTGGGTGTGGCGATGCCAATCAAGAGGGTACCGACAGCTATGTTCTCTTTGGTTCGAATACGCCCCATGTTTGAACAGGAAGCCCCCAAGTGATTTTTTAAATTTTTTTAACGACGCTGATTCGAATACGATCCACGTCGGTTCTCAGAGGGGTTGACCTATGATTCAAATATGACCAAAGGTAACCTCCCAATGAGCTCGGCACTTTGCCAATCAAATGGGTATCGACAGCTATGTTCTCTTTGGTTCGAATACGACCCATGTTTGAACAGGAAGCCCCCAAGTGACTTTACTGCTTACGGCTAGATTCGAATACGATCATAAGCCGGATCCTCTTTGAAATCATCATGTAATCTTGCAATAGGAACAACACGTGTATATTTGGAGGAGAAAAAAGGACAGAGGTCCTGCTTTATTTCTTATCATAATATATACATGGCTGAGAGAAATATGTACACCACGAGAGCCGGTGGCTCAAGTGTAGTAAGGCCGAAGCTGAGCTATGTTCCACGGCCGACGGGTCTCCTCCTCAGACTTACGTGAATCTTTGTGCTCCAGAATGTCAATGAGGTAATATGACCCGTTGTGCAAGTTCTTGCTGACCACAAAGGGCCCTTCCCAAGGTGGGGATAATTTGTGTGTATCTGTTTGATCCTGGATGAGCCGGAGCACAAGGTCGCCTTCCTGGAAGACCCGGGATTTGACCCGGCGGCTATGATAACGGCGCAGGTCTTGTTGGTAAATCGCTGAACGGGCTGCTGCCACATCACGCTGTTCGTCCAACAAGTCAAGAGCATCTTGACGCGCCTGTTCATTATCCGTCTCAACATAAGCCGCCACGCGAGGTGAGTCGTGACGGATGTCGCTGGGGAGGACTGCTTCTGCTCCATAAACCA
The DNA here is from genome assembly GCF_018294505.1 of Triticum aestivum. Lineage (NCBI taxonomy): Eukaryota > Viridiplantae > Streptophyta > Magnoliopsida > Poales > Poaceae > Triticum > Triticum aestivum. The sequence goes on along the minus strand of NC_057811.1, from coordinate 93,518,298 downwards.
TGAAGAAAGGAGTGAAGCCTGTAGACCTGTTAGGAGTAGTATTGATGCTCCATAAGACGGAGGGCAACTCCTCCACCCAACAACCCGGCGTCCGTTGCAAAGGGACCAAAAGCCGGGGCTTGATGCCCTTCAGAATCTCCTGGTTAGCTCTCTCAGCTTGACCATTGGATTGGGGATGAGCCACTGAGGAAACATCAAGTCGGATATGCTCTCGTTGACAAAACTCTTCCATAGCGCCTTTGGATAGATTGGTGCCATTGTCAGTTATGATGCTGTGCGGAAAGCCGAAGCGGAAAATCACCTTTTTCATAAACTGAACCGCCGTGGCTGCATCGCACTTGCTAACTGGCTCAGCTTCTACCCACTTTGTGAACTTATCAACTGCCACCAAGAGGTGGGTCTTCTTATCCTTGGACCTTTTAAAAGGCCCAACCATATCAAGCCCCCAGACCGCAAAGGGCCAAGTGATTGGGATCATCCTCAGCTCCTGAGCCGGCACGTGAGCCCGTCGTGAAAACCTCTAGCAACCATCACATTTGCTGACCAAGTCCTCTGCATCAGCATGAGCCGTCAGCCAATAAAATCCATGACGGAAAGCCTTGGCCACAAGGGACTTTGAGCCGGCATGATGGCCACAATCCCCTTCATGGATCTCACGTAAGATCTCTTGACCCTCCTCAGGGGAGACACAACGCTGAAATGCGCCCGTGACACTGCGATGATGCAATTCGCCATCGATAACAATCATTGACTTAGCCCGCCGGGTTATTTGCCTGGCCAAAGTTTCATCCTCAGGCAACTCGCCCCAGGTCATATAAGCTAGATATGGCATTGTCCAGTCTGGTATGACATGAAGAGCCGCCACCAGTCGTGCCTCCGGGTCAGGGACAGCCAAGTCTTCCTCTGTAGGTAACTTAACCGAAGGGTTATACAGGACGTCCAGGAAAGTGTTAGGCGGCACCGGCTTTCGCTGAGAGCCTAGCCGGCTTAGAGCATCAGCCGCCTCGTTCTTCCTGCGATCAATGTGCTCTACTTGGTAGCCCTGAAAGTGCCCGGCAATTGCATCAACCTCGCGGCGATAAGCCGCCATGAGAGGGTCTTTAGAATCCCACTTGCCTGATACTTGTTGAGCCACCAAGTCTGAGTCACCAAAGCACCTTACCCGGCTCAAGCTCATCTCCTTAGCCATCCGAAGACCATGGAGCAAGGCCTCGTACTCAGCCGCATTGTTAGTGCAAGGGAACATCAACCGTAGCACATAATGGAACTTGTCACCCTTAGGGGAAGCCAAGACAACGCCAGCCCCCGAGCCCTCCAACTGCCTGGACCCATCAAAGTGAATAGTCCAATAGGTGTTATCCGGATTTTGCTCGGGCACTTGTGACTCTGTCCAATCATTGATGAAATCCACCAAGGCCTGAGATTTAACAGCAGTGCGTGGCACATATCTGAGACCATGAGGTCCAAGTTCTATAGCCCACTTAGCAATTCTCCCTGTGGCCTCTCTGTTTTGAATGATATCGCCAAGGGGAGCAGAGCTGACCACAGTGATGGGATGACCCTGAAAATAATGCTTAAGTTTCCGGCTTGCCATGAACACACCATATACTAGCTTCTGCCAATGCGGGTACCGCTGCTTGGACTCAATGAGCACTTCGCTGACATAATAAACCGGCCGCTGAACCGGATGCTCCTTACCCTCCTCCTTGCGCTCCACCACAATAGCCACACTGACGGCTCGTGCGTTTGCTGCCACATACAGTAGTAAGGGCTCCTTATCAACCGGAGCAGCAAGGACTGGGGGCTCTGCCAGCTGCTTCTTCAAATCCTCAAAAGCGGTATTGGCTGCATCATTCCAGACGAAGTTATCAGTTTTCTTCATCAACTGATATAAGGGCATGGCCTTCTCACCCAAACGGCTTATGAACCGGCTTAAAGCAGCGATGCGACCCGCCAAACGCTGAACGTCATTTATACACGCCGGCTTAGCCAGGGAGGTGATGGCCTTGATCTTCTCCGGGTTAGCCTCAATGCCTCTGTCAGAAACCAAGAAGCCCAAGAGTTTTCCTGCAGGAACACCAAAAACACACTTGGCCGGGTTAAGCATCATCTTATAGACCCGGAGATTATCAAAGGTTTCCCTCAAATCATCTATCAAAGTTTCCTCTTTGATGGACTTAACCACAATATCGTCCACGTAAGCGTGAACATTGCGCCCGATCTGTTTATGAAGACAGTTCTGTACACAACGCTGGTAAGTCGCCTGTGCACACTTGAGTCCAAAGGGCATCGACACATAGCAGAAGGCTCCAAAGGGAGTGATGAACGCCGTCTTCTCCTGGTCCTTAACTGCCATCTTAATCTGATGATAACCGGAATAAGCATCCAAGAAACTTAAACGTGCACAACCTGCCGTAGCATCAATGATTTGATCAATACGGGGGAGGGCAAAAGGATCAGCCGGACACGCCTTATTCAAGTCCGTGTAGTCCACACACATCCGCCAGGTGCCGTTCTTCTTGAGCACGAGCACCGGGTCAGCCAACCACTCTGGGTGAAAAACTTCAACGATAAACCCGGCCGCCAAGAGCCGGGCCACTTCTTCACCAATAGCTTTTCGCCTCTCTTCATTAAACCGCCGAAGGAACTGTCTGACCGGCTTAAATTTCGGATCAATATTGAGAGTATGCTCAGCGAGTTCTCTAGGTACACCTGGCATGTCAGAGGGTTTCCATGCGAAGATGTCCCTATTCTCACGGATGAACTCGATGAGCGCGCTTTCCTATTTTGGATCCAGATTGGCACTGATGCTAAACTGCTGAGATGAATCTCCTGGAACAAAATCAACAAGCTTAGTTTCATCAGCCGACTTAAATTTCATCGCCGGCTCGTTCTCCGTCGTCGGCTTTTTCAGAGAGGTCATATCTGTTGGGTCAACATTGTCCTTGTAAAACTTCAACTCCTCTGTAGCACAAACAGACTCTGCATAAGCCGCATCACCTTCCTCACACTCCAGAGCCACTTTTCGGCTGCCGTGAACCGTAATGGTCCCGTTGTGACCCGGCATCTTGAGCTATAAGTACACATAACATGGCCGTGCCATGAACTTGGCGTAAGCCGGCCGTCCAAATATAGCATGGTATGGACTTCTTATCTTGACCACCTCAAAGGTCAATTTCTCCACCCTGTAGTTGTTCTCATCACCAAAAGCCACTTCCAATTCGATCTTGCCGACTGGATAAGCCGACTTACCAGGTACCACACCGTGGAAGATAGTGTTTGACTGGCTGAGGTTCTTATCAACCAACCCCATACGGCGAAAAGTCTCATAAGAGAGGATGTTGATGCTGCTGCCTCCATCCATGAGTACCTTTGTGAACTTATATCCTCCCACCTGAGGAGCCACCACTAAGGCCAAGTGGCCCGGGTTATCCACCCGGGGAGGGTGATCCTCCCTACTCCACACTATAGGCTGCTCAGACCACCGCAAGTAGCGTGGGACCGCCGGCTCAACAGCATTCACAGCCCTCTTGTGAAGCTTCTGATCTCGTTTGCACAGACTAGTGGTAAACACATGATACTGTCCACCGCTAAGCTGCTTTGGATTGGTCTGATAACCCCCCTGCTGCTGTTGATGACCCTGACCAGACTGTTGATTAAAGCCCCCTTGACCGTTCTGAGGACCGGAATTTGAGCCGCCGCCCGGGCCATGAAAGCCGCCAGCGCCAGAACCGCCACCCGGGCCATTGTAATTCTTAAAGGCCTTCATGATCGCGCAATCCTTCCACAGATGAGTCGCTGGCTTCTCTCTAGAGCCATGCCTTGGACAAGGTTCATTCAACAGCTGCTCTAGCGTTGGACCTGACCCGCCGCCTCGGGGAGGGGGCCTCCCCTTGCGTCGCTGGTTATTACCTTGGGAGTTGGCGTTGGCTACAAACTCTAGGCTGCCATCGGCCTTGCGCTTGCCTCCTCCTTGGTTCCCCGGGTTAAACTGAGGACCCTTGCCATTGCCGTTCTTCTTTCCCTTCCCTGTCCTTTCATCATCTGAAGGGGGATCCTTGGTACCATCGGAGTCGGCGTACTTGACAAGAGCCGCCATCAGCGTACCCATATCGGTGCAGTCGCGTTTAAGCCGCCCGAGTTTCATCTTTAGGGGCAGAAAGCGACAGTTCTGTTCCAACATTAAGACTGCAGAGCCGGCATCCATCTTATCTGATGAATGTATGATCTCCTTGACCCGGCGAACCCAATGGGTCATGGATTCACCCTCCTGCTGCTTGCAGTTAGTCAAATCCACAATTGACATAGACTGCCTACAGGTATCTTTAAAGTTTTGGATGAACCGGGCTTTCAGCTCAGCCCAAGACCCAATGGAATTCGGTGGTAGCCCTTTCAACCACGTGCGGGCAGTTCCATCTAACATCATGGTGAAATACTTGGCCATGGCCGCCTCACTGACGTCCAACAATTCCATAGCCATCTCATAACTCTCAATCCAGGCTGCAGGCTGTAAGTCAGCTGTGTAGTTAGGCACCTTCCTAGGGCCTTTGAAGTCCTTAGGTAGATGTTCATTACGGATAGCTGGCACCAAACAAGGGACACCCCCGGTCCTGGTAGGGATACCCACATCAACGGAAGTCGTTGGATAAGCCGGGGGGGGGGGGTCTGGTAAGCCGTCAACTGAGGTACTTGCTCCGCCGCTTGCCGTGCTTGGTCTGCTGCGTAAAAGGCTCCATTATGAGCCGGGCCATGGCTAGGGGGCGGGTCATGGCGTCGGACGTTACTTGAGCCGGTTGCTGAGACCATGTGCCGACTGTAACTCGGGCTCTGGCCTGGGCGAGGGGTCGAGTGGATCCTGTCCCGGCTGTAGGAATACGCCTCTTGCTGCGCCAGTGTTGTCTGAAGGAGTTCCCTAACCCGGCGGGTTTCAATAGCCGTCGGAGAGTCGCCGTCAACTGGGAGAGCCGCCAGCCGTGCTGCCGCAGCGACCATGTTCTCCAGCGGGTTATTATAATGACCCGGGGGTATTGGCACGTACTGAGGCGGGGCAGGGGGCACCTGGGGAGGTCCCATCACCTGTGGCTGAACAGGGGTTCCGGACCCGGGCATTATGACCCCTGGCGGGTTACTAGACCCTGCACCTGGCGTATTGAAGAGTTTACGTGGATCGTAAACTAGAGGGAGTCGAGATTGGGCCTTTTGATGCCTCCTTCTCAGGACCTCATTGGCCGCGTTCTGATCCATCGTGAGTTGGAAAGACTGCGCCTGGATTAGCTGAGTTTGGGCATCGAGAGCCGCCCTCTCCGCAGCCAGCCTGATCCCTTCCGCTGCAAGATCCTCCTTAGCTTTTATCAGATCCAATTTTAACTGTGCCACCTCCGCATCATGCTGAGCTTGATCCGCCGGGTCAACCGTGGCGGTTAACAGGGCCGTCATCTTGTCCGTGAGATCCATTAGCACCTGAGCCGGAGAAGGCACCGGGTTTCCCGCTCCAGCAGCGGGGTTCTGAACAGGCTGCGCACCAGCCATAAAAACTCCAACCTGACTTGGTGGCTCAAAAAGGTCCGGAATACTGTCACCATCGGAACAACCCATGAGCCTGCCATCTTGAAGTTGGTACAACGAGTTTGACTCATCGGTGGCCGACTCGCCGTCAGAGCCGGCGGCCGTCTCATCACCATATCCAGATTGATCGGAAAGTCCTCCATGGATGCACCCCACAAAAGCATGTCTTAAGGCAGGCCGGGCCTGGGCGGGTCGCGCAAGCTGAGCCGTCTCGATGAGATCAACGCAGAGACCCGGCTCAGGGCCCGGCTCACCGATCTTGCCAATGAAAACATGAATTCCGCCGAAGGGGACCCGGTACCCGTACTCAATTGAGCCGGCGTCGGGGCCCCAGTTTGCATCGTCGATGTAGAGCTTGTCGCGACGACTCTTGGTCATCCGGCCCACAGCGTATCCCTTGAGCCCTTCGAAGCTGCCCTTCAAGAACTCAAATCCACCGTGCGCAAGCCCCACGGTGGGCGCCAACTGTCGTGGAATTGTCACGGCAGATGTCCTCGAGCTAGGACTTAGTCATGGAGCCATCGCAGCTAGGAAGCTTGAAGGGGTTATGCGGGACAAGGAACACGAGGGTTTATACTGGTTCGGCCCCTTACGGTGAAGGTAAAAGCCTACGTCCAGTTGAGGTGATATTGATTAGGGTTACGACCACCAGGGAGCTAAACAGCTATGCCCGGCTCTCGATGAGGTTGTTCTCGCCCTCAAACCGCTGCCGGGTCGTCCCTTTATATAGGGAGGCTGACGCCCAACAGCCCTTAGAGTCCCGGCCGGCTCATAAGAGTGTCCGGCTCGGACTCTCAACTATACTTGCCTTACACTACAAGTTCTACTATAACAATGATTGTAACTACGGGCCTTAAGCCATATCCGGGTCTCAGCCCATCTCTGGCCCATCGTCTTCAAACTTGGCTCCGGACTTCTGGCAATGACCACGCGAGTAACCCGGCCGCTCCTGGCGGGTGACTCTAAGGTCTATATCCTCAACAACATGGGTCCAGCTCGTGCCTATCAAGGAAAAGAAAAAGTGATCCATCAGGACAAGGAGGAAAAGTCAAGCCAACGATGACCCGGAGAAGGACACGGACTCCGCGGTCACCTTCGCTTCGAGTCGTCGCCTGAGTTTGTGCTGAACCGCCCTGGCGTGAGCGGTTCTACCTGGCCTGGTTTGACCCGCCCGTTGTTGTCAGCTACGGGACTGGCTTGCTCGACTAATCCTCTGTCTGTTGAGCCGCTGCTGCTGTAACCCGCCGCGTCGCCGACTCTGACCGCGCTGGGGCCCGTCTTATCTTCACACGCAGCCGTGCTGAGCCACGGCTGCCGTAACCCGCTGCGGTCGTTGCGCCGCACCTGAAGCCGGGCGCCCGCGCCGCCGTACTTCGAGCCGAGCAGATTTTTGATCTCTTTGAAGAGTCCCCTGGCAAGGTGCTGCACAGGTTGGCTGCCCCTCGACCAAAAAAGTCGTGTACGTATATACGCGGGCTAGACATGCGACGTTCATCCATTAAGCTATTTTTTTTGAGAGTAGGCCAAAGACGTACCATATTTTTATAGAAGGCAGAAGACAATTACAAGAAGCTACAACTCGCTGCGAACAACAGTTGTAGAACACACAACACACCCGAGCTAATCCGAAGAAAAGCCTCCGCACACATTACAAACACAATGCAAAGGAGCCTGCCCTAAGCAGAGCATCAAAGCCGCGTCTCGACCAACACCGATCACCTCGAAGAGCAACAACTTCAACCGGACATCCCTTGTCGACGCACCATCCACCCTTGAATGCCGAAAGGAGATGGCGAGTGGGTGGCGGGACTCGGTTGGTCCCGAGAAAGCCACCGTCTTGGACTCATCGGCATTGATGTACATTGCGCCCAAGAACCTCAACTCGAACCAGCGGCCCGCATCGGAGAACCGCATCACAAAGCCCTCAAGCCAAGTCTCCACGCGCGATGCTCCCAACAGAGGAACGGCGCCGAAACGCCGCCATCGCCGGTCCAAGACCTAGGCTTTCGCCCGGAGACAACAATCCAAACGAGAAGGGGGGAGATGCCGACACACCGTAGTGACGCCTCCAAGGAGGGAAACGACACCCGCATGCGCCGTCGTCGCCAACACCGACCAAAGACGGGCAAGATTTTCATCCGTAACATCGCCCACCTCCACCCATCACGATGAATTGAGGCCAGTTGGCTGTAATGGATCACACCGCCGCCGCCGCAGCACCTCGCCATCATGCACGTAACATCGCAGAACACCGAAGCCCTGCACGGCCGAGGGCATGCACACCATCTTCCAACTCCCGCATGGCCGGGGAAGAACAACTCCAGACCACCATCCAGCTCCACCATGGCCAGGAGCAGCCGGCGCCGCAAGCAGTGGCTGGTCACGCCACTCTGGTGGACAACCACGCTTCGTCCACGGACCGCACGGAGCTCCCCTGCTGCTTGCTGGCCTGGGCACACCAGCCCAGAACCAAACCGCACCGTCTCCTCCCCCTCCCGCGGCAACACCTGCAACACCACTCCGGCGTCAACAAGGGCAAGACGCGCGCCCCGCCCACCGCAACATTCCCCGACCACCGCTTGCGCAGCCCTCCAGGCCGAGATCCGCCGCCTCCATGACCGGACGCGCCGCCTCCATCGACAGCCACCAGCAGGCGCACCCAGGCGAGCCGCCGCGCTCCAGCACCTCCACCCGCGGCCGTGCACCACCACACCACGTGCGCCTCGCCGCCCGCCACCTCGCCGGAGAGAACCCATCGCGCCGCCCGCATGACGCCGCTCCCCCGCGCGTGGGAGGCCCGTCGGGGCTCGCAGACTTCGCCCGCCGCCTTTGACGGCCAGGCGCCGCCACCGCCGCTGGCGGCGGTGGCGGCCCGAGGAGAACGAGGAGGGGGGGGGTGTTGGAAATATGCCCTAGAGGCAATAATAAAAATGGTCATTATTGTATTTCCTTGTTCATGATAATTGTCTGTTGTTCATGCTATAATTGTATTAACTGGAAACCGTAATACATGTGTGAATACATAGACCACAATATGTCCCTAGTAAGCCTCTAGTTGACTAGCTCGTTGATCAATAGATGGTTATGGTTTCCTGACCATGGACATTGGATGTCATTGATAACGGGATCACATCATTAGGAGAATGATGTGATGGACAAGACCCAATCCTAAGCATAGCACAAGATCGTGTAGTTCGTTTGCTAGAGCTTTTCCAAATGTCAAGTATCATTTCCTTAGACCATGAGATTGTGCAACTCCCGGATACCATAGGAGTGCTTTGGGTGTGCCAAACGTCACAACGTAACTGGGTGGCTATAAAGGTGGACTACGGGTATCTCCGAAAGTGTCTGTTGGGTTGGCACGAATCGAGACTGGGATTTGTCACTCCGTATGACGGAGAGGTATCTCTGGGCCCACTCGGTAATGCATCATCATAATGAGCTCAATGTGACCAAGTGTTTGGTCACGGGATCATGCATTACGGTACGAGTAAAGTGACTTGCCAGTAACGAGATTGAACAAGGTATTGGGATACCGACGATCGAATCTCGGGCAAGTAACGTACCGATTGACAAAGGGAATTGTATACGGGATTGATTGAATCCTCGACATCGTGGTTCATCCGATGAGATCATCGTGGAACATGTGGGAGCCAACATGGGTATCCAGATCCCGCTGTTGGTTATTGACCGGAGAGTCGTCTCGGTCATGTCTGCATGTCTCCCGGACCCGTAGGGTCTACACACTTAAGGTTCGGTGACGCTAGGGTTGTAGAGATATTAGTATGCGGTTAACCGAAAGTTGTTCGGAGTCCCGGATGAGATCCCAGACGTCACGAGGAGTTCCGGAATGGTCCGGAGGTAAAGATTTATATATGGGAAGTCCTATTTTGGCCACCGGAAAATGTTCGGGATTTTTCGGTATTGTACCGGGAAGGTTCTAGAAGGTTCCGAAGTGGGGCCCACCTGCATGGGGGGACCCACATGAACGTGGGTAGTGGGGGCAAGGCCCCACACCCCTGGTCAAGGCGCACCAAGATCCCACCTTAGAAGGAATAAGATCATATCCCGAAGGGATAAGATCAAGATCCCTAAAAAAGGGGGATAACAATCGGTGGGGAAGGGAAATGATGGGATTTCTTTCCCCCACCTTTGCCAACGCCCCAATGGACTTGGAGGGCAAGAAACCAGCCCCCTCCACCCCTATATATAGTGGGGAGGCGCATGGGAGCAGCACCCCAAGCCCTGGCGCCTCCCTCCCTCCCGTGACACCTCTTCCTCCCCGCTTGCGCTTGGCGAAGCCCTGCCGGGATCCCGCTACTTCCACCACCACGCCGTCATGCTGCTGGATCTCCATCAACCTCTCCTGCCCCCTTGCTAGATCAAGAAGGAGGAGACGTCGCTGCTCCGTATGTGTGTTGAACGCGGAGGTGCCGTCCGTTCGGCGCTAGGATCATCGGTGATTTGCATCACGACGAGTACGACTCCATCAACCCCGTTCTCTTGAACGCTTCCACTCGCGATCTACAAGGGTATGTAGATGCACTCCTCCCCTCTCGTTGCTAGCATCTCCTAGATTGATCTTGGTGACACGTAGGAAAATTTTGAATTTCTTCTACGTTCCCCAACAGTGGCATCATGAGCCAGGTCTATGCGTAGATTCTATGCACGAGTAGAACACAAATTAGTTGTGGGCGATGATTTGTTCAATTTGCTTGCCGTTACTAGTCTTATCTTGATTCGGCGGCATTGTGGGATGAAGCGGCCCGGACCGACCTTACACGTACTCTTACATGAGACAGGTTCCACCGACTGACATGCACTTGATGCATAAGGTGGCTAGCGGGTGTCTGTCTCTCCCACTTTAGTTGGATCAGATTCGATGAAAAGGGTCCTTGTGAAGGGTAAATAGCAATTGGCATATCACCGTTGTGGCTTTTGCGTAGGTAAGAAACGTTCTTGCTAGAAACCCATAGCAGCCACGTAAAACATGCAACAACAATTAGAAGACGTCTAACTTGTTTTTGCAGGGTATGCTATGTGATGTGATATGGCCAAAAGGATGTGATGAATTATATATGTGATGTATGAGATTGATCATGTTCTTGTAATAGGAATCACGACTTGCATGTCGATGAGTATGACAACCGGCAGGAGCCATAGGAGTTGTCTTAATTTATTGTATGACCTGCGTGTCAATGAAAACGCCATGTAATTACTTTACTTTATTGCTAACCGTTAGCCATAGTAGTAGAAGTAATAGTTGGCGAGACAACTTCATGAAGACACGATGATGGAGATCATGGTGTCATGCCGGTGATGAAGGTGATCATGCCGCGCCTCGAAGATGGAGATCAAAGGCGCAAGATGATATTGGCCATATCATGTCACTTTATGATTTGCATGTGATGTTTGTCATGTTTACATCTTATTTGCTTAGAACGACGGTAGCATAAATAAGATGATCCCTCACTAAAATTTCAAGAGATGTGTTCCCCCTAACTGTGCACCGTTGCGAAGGTTCGTTGTTTTGAAGCACCACGTGATGATCGGGTGTGATAGATTCTAACGTTCGCATACAACGGGTGTTGACGAGCCTAGCATGTACAGACATGGCCTCGGAACACAAGCAAAACACTTAGGTTGACTTGACGAGCCTAGCATGTACAGACATGGCCTCGGAACACAAGAGACCGAAAGGTTGAACATGAGTCGTATAGTAGATACGATCAACATGGAGATGTTCACCGATGACGACTAGTCCGTCTCACGTGATGATCGGACACGGCCTAGTCGATTCGGATCATGTATCACTTAGATGAAGGGATGTCTATCTAAGTGGGAGTTCATTAAATAATTAGATGAACTTAATTATCATGAACATAGTCAAAAGGTCTTTGCAAATTATGTCGTAGCTTACGCTTTAGTTCTACTGTTTAAGATATGTTCCTAGAGAAAATTTAGTTAAAAGTTGATAGTAGAAATTATGCGGACTGGGTCCGTAAACTGAGGATTATCCTCATTGCTGCGCAGAAGGCTTATGTCCTTAATGCACCGCTCTGTGTGCTGAACCTCGAGCGTCGTCTGTGGATGTTGCGAACATCTGACATACACGTTTTGATGACGACGTGATAGTTCAGTGCGTAATGCTAACGGTTTAGAATTGAGGCGCCAAAGACGTTTTTGAAACGTCGCAGAACATATGAGATGTTCCAAAGACTGAAATTGGGATTTCAGACTAGTGCCCACGTCAAAAGGTATGAGACCTCTGACAAGTTTCTTAAGCCTACAAACTAAGGGAGAAAAGCTCAATCATTGAGCATGTGCTCAGATTGTCTGAGTACTACAATTGCTTGAATCGAGTGGGGGTTAATCTTCCAGATGAGATAGTGATGGTTCTCCATAGTCACTGACATCAAGCTATTAGAGCTTCGTGATGAACTATAACATATCAGGGATAGACATGATGATCCTTGAGCAACTCGCGATGTTTGACACCGCGAAAGTAGAAATCAAGTAGGAGCATCAATTGTTGATGGTTAGTAAAACCACTAGTTTCAAGAAGGGCAAGGGAAAGAAGGGATACTTCATGAAACGGCAAATCAGTTGCTGCTCTAGTGAAGAAACCCAAGGTTGAACCCAAACCCGAACTAAGTGCTTCTGTAATGAAGGGAACGGTCACTGAAGCAGAACTACCCTAGATACTTGGTAGATGAGAAGGTAGGCAAGGTCGACAGAAGTATATTGGATATACATTATATTAATGTGTACTTTACTAGTACTCCTAGTAGCACCAGGGTATTAGATACCGGTTCGGTTGCTAAGTGTTGGTAACTCGAAATAAAAGGCTACGGAATAAACGGAGACTAGCTAAAGGTGAGATGATGATATGTGTTGGAAGTGTTTCCAAGGTTGATGTGATCAAGCATCGCATGCTCCCTCTACCATCGAGATTGGTGTTAAACCTAAATAATTGTTATTTGGTGTTTGCGTTGAGCATAGACATGATTGGATTATGTTTATCGCAATACGGCTATTCATTTAAGGAGAATAATGGTTACTCTGTCTATTTGAATAATACCTTCAATGGTCTTGCACCTAAAATGAATGGTTTATGGAATCTCGATCGTAGTGATACACATGTTCATGCCAACAGATATAAGATAATAATGATAGTACCACATACTTGTGGCACTGCCACTTGAGTCATATTGGTATAAAACACATGAAGAAGCTCCATGTTGATGGATCTTTGGACTCACTCGTTTTTGAAAAGATTGAGACATGCGAACCATGTCTATTAGTATATATGCATGAAGAAAGTCCATATAGATGGATCGTTTGGACTCACTTGATTTTGAATCACTTGAGACATGCAAATCATACCACATGGGCAAGATGACTGAAAGGCCTCGTTTTCAGTAAGATGGAACAATAAAGCAACTTGTTGGAAGTAATACATTTTGATGTGTGCAGTCCAATGAGTGCTGAGGCATGCAGTGGATATCGTTATGTTCTTGCTTCACAGATGATTTGAGTAGATGCTAAGAATATTTACTTGATGAAACACAAGTCTGAATTATTGAAAGGTTCAAGTAATTTCAGAGTGAAGCTGAAGATCGTCATGACAAGAGGATAAAATGTCTATGATATGATCATAGAGATGAATATCTGAGTTACGAGTTTGGCACACAATTAAGACATTGTGGAAATTGTTTCCCAACTAATACCGCCTGGAACACCATAGTGTGATGGTGTGTCCGCACATCATAACTGCACCCTATTGGATATGGTGCATACCATGATGTCTCTTATCGAATTACACTATCGTTTATGGGTTAGACATTAGAGACAACCGCATTCACTTTAAATAGGGCACCACGCAATTCCGTTGAGACGACACCGTATGAACTATGGTTTAGAGAAACCTAAGCTGTCGTTTCTTAAAAGTTTGGGGCTGCGATGCTTATGTGAAAAAGTTTCAGGCTGATAAGCTCGAACCCAAAGCGGATAAATGCATCTTCATAGAATACCCAAAACAGTTGGGTATACCTCCTATTTCAGATCTGGAAGCAAAAGTGATTGTTTCTAGAAACGGGTCCTTTCTCAAGGAAAAGTTTCTCTCGAAAGAATTGAGTGGGAGGATGGTGGAGACTTGAACTGTCACTTCAACTAATGTGTAGCAGGGCACAGGAAGTTGTTCCTGTGGCACCTACACCAATTGAAGTGGAAGCTTATGATAGTGATCATGAAACTTCAGATCAAGCCACTACCAAACCTCATAGGACGACAAGGATGCGTACTACTTCAGAGTGGTACGTAATCCTGTCTTGGAAGTCATGTTGTTGGACAACGATGAACCTATGAGCTGTGGAGAAGCGATGGTGGGCCCGAATTCTAACGAATGGCTCGAGGCCATAAAATCCGAGAGGATCCATGTATGAAAACAAAGTATAGACTTTGAAAGAACTACTTGATGGTCGTAAGGCTGTTGGGTATAGATGGATTTTAAAGGGAAGACAGACAATGATGGTAAGTGTCACCATTAAGAAAGCTCGACTTGTCGTTAAGATGTTTTCCGGCAAGTTCAAGGAGTTGACTGCGATGAGACTTTCTCACTCGTAGCGATGCTAAGAGTCTGTTAGAATTATATTAGCAGTTACTGCATTATTTATGGAATCTTGCAGATAGGATGTCAAAACATTGTTTCCTCGACGATTTTCTTGAGGAAAGGTTGTATGTGATACAACCAGAAGGTTTTGTCAATCCTGAAAGATGCTAACAAGTATGCAAAGCTCTAGCAATCCTTCTAAGGACTGGAGTAAGCATCTCGGAGTTGGAATGAACGCTTTGATGAGATGATCAAAGATTTTGGGTTTATACAAAGTTCATGAGAAACTTGTATTTCCAAAGAAGTGAGTGGGAGCACTATAGAATTTTTGATGAGTATATGTTGTTAACATATTGTTGATCAGAAATGATGTAGAATTTCTGGAAAGCATCCAAGGTTATTTGGAAAGTGTTTTTAATGGAAAACCTGGATTAAGCTACTTGAACATTGAGCATCAAGATCTATAAGGATAGATCAAAAACGCTTAATAGTACTTTCAAATGAATACATACCGTGACAAGATTTTGAAGGAGTTCAAAATAGATCAGCAAAGAAGGAGTTCTTGGCTGTGTTACAAGGTGTGAGTATTGAGTAAGACTCAAGACCTGACCACAGCAGAAGAAAGAGAAAGGACGAAGGTCGTCCCCTATGCTTTAGACGTAGGCTCTACAATATGCTATGCTGTGTACCGCACCTGAAGTGTGCCTTGCCATGAGTTAGTCAAGGGGTACAACAGTGATCCAGGAAGGGATCACATGACAACGGTTGAACTTATCCTTAGTATCTAGTGGACTAAGGAATTTTCTCGATTATGGAGGTGGAAAGGGGGTTCGTCGTAAAGGGTTACGTCGATGCAAACTTTGACACTAATCCGGATGACTCTGAGTAGTGAACCGGATTCGTATAGTAGAGCAGTTATTTGGAATAGCTCCAAGTAGCGCGTGGTAGCTGCATCTACAAGATGACATAGAGATTTGTAAAGCACACACGGATCTGAATGTTGCAGACCCGTTGACTAAAACCTCTCTCGTAAGCATAACATGATCAAACCCTAGAACTCATTGAGTGTTAATCACATGGTGATGTGAACTAGATTATTGACTCTAGTAAACTCTTGTGTATTAGTCACATGGCGATGTGAACTTTGAGTGTTAATCACATGGTGATGTGAACTAGATTATTGACTCTAGTGCAAGTGGGAGACTGTTGGAAATATGCCCTAGAGGCAATAATAAAATGGTTATTATTGTATTTCCTTGTTCATGATAATTGTCTCTTGTTCATGCTATAATTGTATTAACTGGAAACCGTAATACATGTGTGAATACATAGACCACAACATGTCCCTAGTAAGCCTCTAGTTGACTAGCTCGTTGATCAATAGATGGTTATGGTTTCCTGACCATGGACATTGGATGTCATTGATAACGGGATCACATCATTAGGAGAATGATGTGATGGACAAGACCCAATCCTAAGCATAGCACAAGATCGTGTAGTTCGTTTGCTAGAGCTTTTCCAAATGTCAAGTATCATTTCCTTAGACCATGAGATTGTGCAACTCCCGGATACCATAGGAGTGCTTTGGGTGTGCCAAACGTCACAACGTAACTGGGTGGCTATAAAGGTGGACTACGGGTATCTCCGAAAGTGTATGTTGGGTTGGCACGAATCGAGACTGGGATTTGTCACTCCGTATGTCGGAGAGGTATCTCTGGGCCCACTCGGTAATGCATCATCATAATGAGCTCAATGTGACCAAGTGTTTGGTCACGGGATCATGCATTATGGTACGAGTAAAGTGACTTGCCGGTAACGAGATTGAACAAGGTATTGGGATACCGACGATCGAATCTCGGGCAAGTAACGTACCGATTGACAAAGGGAATTGTATACGGGATTGATTGAATCCTCGACATCGTGGTTCATCCGATGAGATCATCGTGGAACATGTGGGAGCCAACATGGGTATCCAGATCCTGCTGTTGGTTATTGACCGGAGGGTCGTCTCGGTCATGTCTGCATGTCTCCCGGACCCGTAGGGTCTACACACTTAAGGTTCGGTGACGCTAGGGTTGTAGAGATATTAGTATGCGGTTAACGGAAAGTTGTTCGGAGTCCCGGATGAGATCCCAGACGTCACGAGGAGTTCTGGAATGGTCCGGAGGTAAAGATTTATATATGGGAAGTCCTATTTTGGCCACCGGAAAATGTTCGGGATTTTTCGGTATTGTACCGGGAAGGTTCTAGAAGGTTCCGAAGTGGGGCCCACCTGCATGGGGGGACCCACATGAATGTGGGTAGTGGGGGCAAGGCCCCACACCCCTGGTCAAGGCGCACCAAGATCCCACCTTAGAAGGAATAAGATCATATCCCGAAGGGATAAGATCAAGATCCCTAAAAAAGGGGGATAACAATCGGTGGGGAAGGGAAATGATGGGATTTCTTTCCCCCACCTTTGCCAACGCCCCAATGGACTTGGAGGGCAAGAAACCAGCCCCCTCCACCCCTATATATAGTGGGGAGGCGCATGGGAGCAGCACCCCAAGCCCTGGCGCCTCCCTCCCTCCCGTGACACCTCTTCCTCCCCGCTTGCGCTTGGCGAAGCCCTGCCGGGATCCCGCTACTTTCACCACCACGCCGTCGTGCTGCTGGATCTCCATCAACCTCTCCTCCCCCCTTGCTGGATCAAGAAGGAGGAGATGTCGCTGCGCCGTACGTGTGTTGAACGCGGAGGTGCCGTCCGTTCGGCGCTAGGATCATCGGTGATTTGGATCACGACGAGTACGACTCCATCAACCCCGTTCTCTTGAACGCTTCCGCTCGCGATCTACAAGGGTATGTAGATGCACTCCTCCCCTCTCGTTGCTAGCATCTCCTAGATTGATCTTGGTGACACGTAGGAAAATTTTGAATTTCTGCTACGTTCCCCAACAGGGGGCGCTCGCGGGGCTAGGGTTGGCGCCTCCAGAGCCGCCCGCGCGAGCGGCTTGGGAGGGAGGGGAAAGGGGGCATCTCCATTAAGCTACTTGAGTGTTAGCTTCAGAAGCTAGCTAGCTTTGCAAGTACAAATCTGAAGCAGTGCAAGACACTTCTGAAAAGGCTTCACCCCAAAGTCGCCATCGCCTCCGTGTTGAGCCGTCGGGGCCGCGTTGAGCCGTTCTGTCGTATTGAGCCGCCGGGGGCTATATTAAGTTGCCGGTCTACCTGAGCTGCCTTTTTCGCATTGAACGGATCATCCGTCATCTGAACATATCAGGTGATGTCCATTCAAGTTTGTTTTGTTAGCACATTTTTTTTCAAGGAGCAGTTTATCTTTGCCTTGGTCTGCAATATTGTTTATGCACGGCAATTGTTCACTGTGAGAGCGATGACCGTGTCATGGATATATAGCTCGCGCTACCATTATCATGCGCCAGCATCTGACCGTGCCATGATGCTCGATGAATATATGTGCAAACCGCCGCTTTACGACCCAGTTTACATCAACATGACGTGCTTGACTCGCCCGTCCGCGCGCCTTACCGCGCTTGTGATTAACTCTCCTTTCTGCGCCGGCTTACAATGCTGCGGCTGGCTCATCTGTCTTCTCCTGCGGCCGACTCGGCTGTGATTGATTTCAGCTTCACCGTGGTGATAATCAACTCCGCGGTAGATAATTACTGGCCTGACATATCAGGTGAAATCCATCCGGTATATTTTTATATTACATATTGCTTTCTTTGAAAGAGCAATTACTCTACCTTGTGAGGTTTTTTGGTGCAGGACAAAATTTTCTACTGCAAAGTGACCGTCATATCACGGAGGTTTATTGAACAATTCATACCGGAAGTGTGCAATGAGTGTTGCGAAGATTGTCAATTCGCTTCAAACCTCCGATTTACATAAATTTCAGCGTTCCGTTGTTCAACTATATGCCGGTTTATATCACGGCCAAGTATGAAGAATCTCAAGTCAACTCCTCGAGTCATCTTGAGACTCGGGGGCTACAATGACATGACTCGGCAGAATTGGCCGGTTTCAATGAATTCAAGAACTCCGGGCCATTGGAGGGAAAAATAACCCGTCCCCGGAGGCTACTTCCCTATTGGTGAAAATTTAAAGGACGTCAGAAAATAACCGGCTTAAAATGAAGGATTCCGGTTTAAAATCCGGTTCAAGAGAAATCTGTCTCTCACAAAGCATTGAAGCTCTCAATATCCGGTTTAAAATCCGGCTCAAGGGAAATCTGTCTCACACAAAGCTTTGAAGCTCTCAATATCCGGTTTAAAAATTACGGCTCAAAAAGAATTAATCTCTCGCAAGTTCGAGTTCTCAGAAAAATTAAAGGTTGCGAAAGAGAGCTTGCTGCCATGATGCGCGGTTCAAACATGGGTATCCTGCCTTATTGACTTGTCATATTATTGATCACTTGGGGGCTTCCTGCTCATTGAGCATAGCTATGACTACCCTTTTGATCCAGCTTGTACGCCATGATTACAAAATACTTGGGGGCTTCCTGCTCATCGAGCATAGCTATGACTACCCTTGTTGATCCGGCTTGTAAGCTTGGAATGAAACATTACTTGGGGCTCTTTGTTAATGAACAAGAGCCTTGTTGACCCATGTAATAAGGCTTGGACGCCAGGTGTATTCACCAAACAATCCGGGTTATCCTGCCTTTTTTAAGTCTACCACTCCGCCCAGGTAATCCTGGAATGACTCACCGTACTCTTGACAGTCAATCTTATACAGACCCTGAACTTGTCAAAGTTAAAACGGCGATTGGTCATGTGAGGCCCGGCTTACAAGGTTGAATGAAGGTTTAACTCAGTGGCCGTGCGGCCCTTGAAAAGCACTTGACTTGAAGGCTTGGCAGCCTGTGAAAGCCTTGTTTTGTTTTTTGATTTATATTTGATTTGAATATTTTTGAGGTTCATCTCTTGTGACATGTTTGAAAACCGATGAGGGCTATGTTGCCTTATGGTTCATATATGAATCTATCCGGAGTTTATTAACTTGGCCTAGCTTTGGACTTTAAGTCGCTAGAATATGATGATTATATGCTTGGAGTTCTGGCTCTAAGCTTTGGGATGTTACCCCTTACTACCTTTGGCTTTGTAAGCCGGCGGTATAAACAAATTGAATAGGGCGTTGTGCTCTCAATATTTGGGTTCTAACCCTTACTGCACGACATATGATGAGTCGGCGGTGTTAACAAATATCACAGGTGTGATATTCATTTTGTTATGATTATATGAGGTTTTTCTAAACCGGCCCTCACTATGGACTTTAAGTCGCCAGTATCATTTGGATTGCGTAATTGGGATTATGCGCTTATAAATCATTGGATTATTACCCTCACTGGATGTGGCACTGTAAGCCGGCAATTTGAGCCAATTCTCCAGGTATATTTTTAAAATTGTTGGATGAATATGCGAGGTTTGATAACCTGCCCTGGCTTTAGATGTTAAGTCGCCAGTATATTTTGGATTGTGCCATTGGAATCATGAGCTTATAAATCATTGGATTATTGCCCTCATTGGATATGGCGATGTAAGCCGGCAGTATGAGCCAATTCTACAGGTATGTTTTCCTGGTTATATAAATATGCGAGGTTTGATAACCCGCCCTGGCTTTTGACTTTTAAGTCGCCAGTATGTTTAGGCTTGAATGGCCTTAATTATGTTTGGGTTGTTGCCCGCCCTGGCTTTTGACATTAAGTCGACAGGGCATATGTTGTTTAAACTTTGTGTAGAACATGCAGAGCTTTACACATAAGAATAATGCTATTGCTCATATGAATCATTGCGTTTAAACCCATCATCTGGCCATCTGAAGGTATTGCCGGGTTATCCAGCTCCGGGTTATATTGTTCAACATTGAATTTATTTAGGCTATGAGCCGCCAAAGTGATATTTTCAAAAACTGGACATGACTATGAGCCGCCATGGATGGGGTTATCAATTCCTGATTTTTTGCAAAGGTTATAAGCCGCCGGGTTGCATCCCGGAGGACAATGGATGCGCATTAAGTCGCTATTGGCCAAGAGCCGTTGGATTATATTATTCCAATCTTTAATAGCCAACATGGCTGGATTTTTATTATGGTTATCAATAACCAGTATTATGATTGAGGTTTTCAAAGTCGCTTCAGCGCAATGGCTATTATGTTGTCAACGGATATGATTTATTATACAATTGAAGTAATAGTCCCGAGTCGCTGCAAGCTTACGACCCGACACTTGGGGGCTACATTATTGAGATTGATATTACATCAAATACGCAAGTCCCATGTCACTGCCAGCATGGACCATGGCACTTGGGGCTAATGCAAGGTCATTTTTTACTTGCGTTATCGAAGACCCAACTCATCACATCGTAATGAGCCGGCCCTTGGGGGCTACCAATTGCTCTTGTCAAACAATTCAAAGTACACAAGCTTTAATCCATTATATTGAAGGGTCCACTGCTCAGTTGGTAGAGCACAAGGCTCTTAACCTTGTGGATGTGGGTTCGAGCCCCATGGTGGGGGTTACATCATATGATGTTATTTTCAATGAAGTATATATAAAGTCCCAACTCAGTATTGTCTTGCTGAGCTGGCCCTTGGGGGATACACGTTGCTGTTCAAGTCTACATGATCATATCTACAAAGTCCCTGCTCATTATTGCATAATGACCCCGCCCTTGGGGGCTACACTAGTTGAAGTTTTTTGAGCATAAGGCAATTACAAGTCCTAGGTTGCTGCAAGCATGACAACCCGGCACTTGGGGGCTACATATGTGGAATATTCAATTTTGATTTGTGACTGAGATGAACAACCTGGATTTCTTCAAATTGCAGCATTTATACTGAAGCAAGTCTTAAGCTGTTACTACGCTCCCTTCTTAAGACTTGGGGGCTACAAGTGATATGCATATAAGGGAGGTACATTTTCAAGCTTGATGTTAGCAACAATTATGACCCGGTGTTATCAATATTTACAAACCGGATATTTTGGCAATGATAAACCGGCAAGTTCTACATCTTTAAGCCGACTGAAAATCAGATGAGTATTTCAAGACCAATATTTTTGTTAAAGCATTGGGAGCTGAATCAAATGAATTATTCTTCACAATATTTTTCTGGGAGAAACCAATGTCAGCAAATTGATTATGAATCTGGCCTATTGATCCGGATTTTCTAGAAGAAGGAAATGACAAGGACTTAAGGATGATCAGGTGCCAGCTTACAAGAATATTTAACGCGGAGCACAACCTGTCAAATTTGTTCTTGTGTTTATGTTGCAGATCAGTTTAACATGGATAAATCCAAATTAAACTGGGGGCTAATGTCGGGGATATACCCCGCGGTATGACCCGTCTTGAAGTATGACCCGGCCGGGACTTGGTGATTCGTTTGATAACCCGGCCGGACTTGGCGCCCCATCAGTAACCCGCCTGGACTTGACGGTTCGTGATCGGGCCGGTTCATCAGAAAGGCCTGGACAAGCGGTTCACGAAGAAGGCCCAAGAGCGACAAGACCCAACGGCCCAGAAGGTGGCTTATGGTAAAGCCGGCTTATGTTATGATGGGCCGGTTTAAGAGGAAAGGATGAGGAATATTTCCCTTACAAGGAATCAAGACCCGAAGTGGTACCCGGCTTGTAATAGAAAATAGACTAGTCCTAATCCTATTGGGACTCCACATGTAAATCGCCCCTCTAACTTATATAAGGAGGGGCAGGGCACGCCAAGAGGGAGAGGCGAGATAATCTTGAAGGCTAGACACAATAAAGAGGAGAGCCGGCTTATACAACAACTCCCTCATGAGCATAATGAGACCTAGACACAAACAACATGTAGGGCTATTACCGGATGATGTTTCCTGGGGCCCGAAGCTGTCTAAACCCTTGTCTTGTGTGTTAATCCGCCTCACGTCTCTCATCCCGATCAACCCCTCTCAAGCTACCACATAGATGCGTTGGCCTCATGACTAAGTCCTCACACTAGGACATCTGGCGTGACAATTCCACGACACTTATGCAACATTTAGGCTTTCCCATTCACCCCTTCCCGAGGGGTCTACTAGAGTTATATGAGATCCAACTCCACCATCTCACTCTGGGATCGATTCTGCATATCTCGGGCTTCGTCGCCCTTTGCGAGATGTTCTTAGGCTGTGAGGCCCATTTCGAGTTGTGGAGGGAATACTTCTGCCTTGTCCCTCGCACCCGAGAGGGGTCAATTCACGAGGTCGGCGGAGCCGAAGTGTGGCGCATTGCCAGAACAGGGTATCCAATGGGGACTCCCAAGAAGGATGCTGAGGAGTGGACCTTGGAGTGGGTCTATATCGAAGATGTCCCCCTGTTTGATCCAACTCGGAGGGGTCTGCCCGAATTCCCACTCACTGCCCTGAAGAAGCGGTTCAACTGGCGGCCGAAAAGCCCTTCCCAAAAGGAGAGTGCCGAAGTAGCACGCTTAGCCGCTCAAGTGAGGTGTTTAACCCATAACGGGTTGACCATTATTGGCGTGATGGCCGCAGCCATTGCTCGGCGCGTTCAACCCCTTCAACAAAGGGTACACCCCTTATGGTGTTATAATGGGGCGAATGACTCGACCCTATACACCCAGAAAGGACCCGCCGACAAGGCGGCAATGGCAGCCATGCTGGCCGACCTCTACAAGGGGAAGAGAAAGATTTTGCTCAACTAGAGCTCAAGGATGGTTTCTCGAGCTATAAACCCATCGAAACGGTGAGTTCGGCCATATTTTACAGTTCGGACGGTGCGCCAGCTTATCCTAATCAATTATTTGATTTATCTGGACAGAGCTGGAGGCGCTGGATCGAGACGGTGAATTGCTTCGCTCCTCAACTGGAGAGTTATTCCTGGGCCGAATGATACGTCCATTTTACATCATGTTTTTATATCAATCTTTATTGCATGATGGACTGTTATTTCACTTTATGGTACAATACTTATGCCTTTTCTCTCTTATTTTACAAGGTTTACACAAAGAGGGAGAATGCCGACAGCTGGAATTCTGGACCGGAAAGGAGCAAATCTGAGAGACCTATTCTGCACAACTCCAAAAGTCCTGAAAATCTACGAAGAATTATTTTGGAGTATATAAAAAATATTGGCGAAGAAATACCATAGGGGGACCCACCAGGTGGCCACAAGCCTGGGGGCGTGCCCTACCCCTCTGGGCGCGCCCCTAGGGCTTATGGGCCCCATGGCAGGTCTCCGGTGCCCCCCTTCTGCTATATGGTGTCTTTTGACCAGGAGAAAATCAGGAAGG
Organism: Triticum aestivum; assembly: GCF_018294505.1. Taxonomy (NCBI): domain Eukaryota; kingdom Viridiplantae; phylum Streptophyta; class Magnoliopsida; order Poales; family Poaceae; genus Triticum; species Triticum aestivum. The sequence goes on along the minus strand of NC_057811.1, from coordinate 93,494,859 downwards.
AACTTTTGGGACGAAGCGCCGCCGTCTCGAGGTGGAACCTGGGCAGGAGCAATCTAGAGCTCTGACACAACGATTCTGCTGGGGAAACTTCCCTCCAGGAGGAGGGAATCGAAGCCATCGTCATCACCAACGATCCTCTCATCGAGAGGGGGGCAATCTCCATCAACATCTTCACCAGCACCATCTCCTCTCAAACCATAGTTCATGTCTTGTATTCAATCTTTGTCCAAAAACCTCAGGTTGGTACTTGTGGGTTGCTAATAGTGTTGATTACTCCTTGTAGTTGATACTAGTTGGTTTATTTGGTGGAAGATCATATGTTCAAATCCTTAATGACATTTAATACCCCTCTGATCTTGAACATGAATATCCTTTGTGAGTAGTTACATTTGTTCCTGAGGACATGGGAGAAGTCTTTTATAAGTAATCATGTGAATTTGGTATTCATTCAATATATTGATGAGATGTATGTTGTCTTTCCTCTAGTGGTGTTATGTGAACGTCGACTACATGACACTTCACCATGATTTGGTCCTAGGGGAAGGCATTGGGAAGTAATAAGTAGATGACGGGTTGCTAGAGTGACAGAAGCTTAAACCCTAGTTTATGCTTTGCTTCGTAAGGGGCTGATTTGGATCCATATGTTTCATGCTATGGTTAGGTTTACCTTAATTCTTCTTTCGTAGTTGCGGATGCTTGTGAGAGGGGTTAATCATAAGTGGGAGGCTTGTCCAAGTAAGGACAACACCCAAGCACCGGCCCACCCACATACCAAATTATCAAAGTAGCGAATGCGAATCATATGAGCATGATGAAAACTAACTTGACAGTAATTCCCATGTGTCCTTGGGAGCTCTTTGCTTTATATAAGAAATTGTCCAGGCTTGTCCTTTGCTATAAAAAGGATTGGGCCACCTTGCTGCACCGTAGTTACACTTGTTACTTGTTACCCAATTAGGAATTATCTTATCACAAAACTATATGTTATCAATAATTTCAGTGCTTGCAGAAAATACCTTGCTGAAAACCGCTTGTCATTTCCTTCTGCTCATCGTTGGGTTCGACACTCTTACTTATCGAAAGGACTATGATAGATCCCCTATACTTGTGGGTCATCACCGATGACCCCGAGTTCCATGACGATCCGGAGACGTCTATTGACTTTGAGGAGGGAGTTTTCTATCAGGGGAGTCTCGACGGCTCCAGGGTGCCCCTATTGGGTGATCACCCCGGGACTCTTCCCTCTTTCGCTGTAAGTGACAAAAAGGCTTCTTCTTGAAAAATATGCTCAACTCATGTTGCTCTGAGCATGCTGACTCCTACTCCCAAGGGCCGTCGCACAATGCGTCAGACATCAGCAAGAGCATGAGCAGTGGCTCCAACGACGAGTGGCCGCAAGGCGTCAAAACGCGCGGCGGCAATAGGAATTACATCCACCGCACCTCCTCCCAAGAGGTGACATATTCGTCGTACCCTTGGTATCCTTATCTTCGACAACCGCTGCGAATATCAATAATCTTCTCTGTTGCGGCCTGCAGGTGATGCGTAGAAACACCAGGGCCTGAGGACATCAGAGAGGAGCCGAGGAGTGACCCCAGGACGAGGTCTCCGGTTATGGTCAGCGGTACTCCAGAGGTCCCTGCCGAGGACCAACATCTAGGGGATTCAGAGGACGTCTCGGTTACCAACTCCGAGGTGGAAAACGTGATGAATCACCGACTACGAAAGGCATCGTTGCGGCACTCTGCGTTCTCCGATCATGAGTTTAATGCTCTTAGTTCGGTAGACGCATACCTCGGAGCTGCTCGAATGGGGCTCGAGGGAGTAGCCAATCTTCTGGCCACCAGTCTGCAGGTATGCAATTGGTTTTGATAATTGGACGCATAAACCAACCCAGTAGCCATATGAGAAAATGTTAGCCTATTGAGGACTGAACCCAGTAGCCCCCAAGCCTTAATTTGGACGGGACGGCCGAGTTAAGGGTCTGACGTTTGATAATGCCATACTATCATGCAGACTACTTGGGAACAGAACAAGAAGTTGGCCGAAGACCTCAGGCAGACACAAGCACAGTTGAAGTCTGCGGAGGCCGAGCTAGAGGGGGTCAAAAAATTCACCAGAGAAGCACATGGTGACACTACAAAAAAATACACTTCCATGATGATACGTGTTTGTCACAGTAGGTCACATTTTCTGTCATGCATGTACATCCATGACGATTTTATGACAGAATCAAGATAGTCATACATATGTTGTCATAGAAGTGTTCCATGACAATACGAAAATTATCATCATGGAAGTGTCCACTTCCATGACGATACATGGCGCGTCATAGAAGTGTTTTCCTCAAGGGTAACCGACATGTGGCATCCACCGTAACGGGTCGCCGTTAAGCTATCGGGTTCCGGTTTGGATCTGATAACCCGTTAAGAGCCCCGACCAATGGGGATTTTCAACGTGTAAAATTCTCATTCGCCGGACAATCCACGTGTCAGCTCATCATTGGGACAGATGTCATCCCTAGAATGGACAGAAGACGCCTATGATATGTCGACATGTGGCACAGCCCAACAGTGGCCCATTTAAGGTAAAAAGGTCGGCCCAGCTAAAGGCCCACCATATTTTTTAAGACACTAGTGGGCCGGTGTCGTGGATCTAAGACTGACAGTAGAATGGGGGGTAGGTATGAGGAGGCAAGATCCTAGCTATGGCGAAGTTGTAGACACGAGTTTTACGAGTTCAAGCCCTTCGTGGAGGAAGTAATAGCCCTACGTCTTGGTGCCCGGAGGCGGTCGACTGGATTATGCGTGTGTGTGTTACAGGGGGTGCGAGCCCCTGTGCCAGAGGAGGATGGTGGCTTATATAGAGTGCGCCAGGACCCTGGCCATCCTCCGTTACCAAGAGTTCAATGTACATAAAGAGGTGGCGTTACTGGTAACGCCAGCCTTAAATGCCTTAATGGCCTTAAAGACTACAGAGTGGACGCTTGCCCGTTGCTGTTCTGGATGACTCCTGGTCTTCAAACAGGTCGAATGATCGAGTGGTCGAGTGACCTAAGGAAGGAGGGGTCTCCGAATGACTGGTAGGTCGAGTGGATTGCACTCGACACCTTTGTTGGGCCCTCCCTGTTGTCTCTTGAGCTTCTTTGCTTCTAAGACAGTTACCTTGGATAGGACGTATAGGTCAGGCCTATTACCCTACCCCAGGTCTATGTCCTCATCATTAGCCCCCGAATGGATTGAGGTCCGAGTGAAAAGCAGGTTGAAGTTGATCTTGCTTTGAGTCTTGTGTTTCTCAACTATTCATCTCTGAACGGAGGCCAGTGTTGGAACTTCGGCTTCGTTTCAGTCACCTTGATCGATTCTGAAATTGCCGATTGGTTTTATAACGTCACCCGTCGAGTGTTGTCTTTGACGCGAAATCTTTGGCGTGATTGGTTACGGCGGATCCCGGATTTCACGGGATTCAAAATTTCGAGGGAAGCGCGCCGGGCGGAGCGCGCCGTGGCAAGCGGAGTGAATAAACAGGAATGTTTCAATTTCCACGCCACCTTTTTCGCCACATATCCCGCGTGCGACTGTTGAGGGATTTGACAGAATCACTCGGGCCCAAGCGTCAGCCACTCGGAAGTGGGCCTTTAAAAGTGGCGAGGCCGAGGCGTCTGCACTGTGCGTGCCTATTCTCCTTCTTCCTCCTCTTGTCCCTCCACCACATCCGGCTTCTCCACTCTCGACGCTGCCGCTCCGCCTGCACGGGGAAGGAAAAGACGGCGGCGCTGGAACGCGCGAAGAAGGCGACGGGGGAGGCGAATGGCAAGAAGACGAATCGGGGATCTTCATCGCGCTCGGGGCTGCCGTCAGGTTGGATCCAGGGTGATTGGATCCGATCTTCGATTCGACAGGAAGATTTGGATGAGCTGGCCGAGTCCGGACTGATCGTCCACAAAGCTGCCCGGTTGCCGGAGGGGGAGACGGAGCCGCAGCCGCGGCCGGGTGAGTGCGTTCTGCTAGCCACCCATGTCGACCGTGGTTTCTCGCTTCCTCCGCATCCTTTTTTCCGGGGTTTCTTGAATTTCTTCGGGGCCCAACTCCATCATTTTACTCCCAACACCATCACATATCTAGCTGCGTTCGTGTCCATGTGCGAGAATTTCTTGGGGTGTCGACCGCACTGGGGTCTTTTCAAGCACATTTTCACCATCCGATCCTAGACGGTGAAGAAAGCAAATTTGAATGACGAGAAAACCCACGTTATCCAGATGTGTGGGGGTTTGGGTATCCAGAAGAGGAAGAGGAGTTCTTTCCCTTTGATGACTCTTCCTGAGTCAATCAGAGGCCGGCAGTCGACCTGGTTCTACTGCCAGGATATCGCGACTCCAGGCCAGTCGACTGGACTTCCTCCTTTTCCTTTCGATCATGTTCAGACTCCCTCTTCATTGAAAGTGACCGCCGCGGAGAAGGCGGAGACAGGCTTGCTGGTCGAGAGGGTGGTCCAGCTGATCAACCAAGGCGTCACTGGCATGGATTTGTTGGAGGTGTACCTCAGTCGGCGCATTCAACCGCTCCAGGCCCGTGATCACTCCATGTGGATGTACTCCGGAGCCGGCGACACCGCTCGGGTTCATCCAGAGGAGGTGCCGGCCAAAACAGTGGCCCAATGGCTGAGGAGCATCACCAGAAACAAGGACAACCCCAGGGGCGCCAGGAGAGTCGACCCTTTCAGCGACAGCAACCAGCCAGACAAGGTTTGGCCGCTATAACCGATTGCATTTGGATGCGTTTTCCGACTATTTGTTAATCCGACTGATTTCCACTCGACTTCTTGTCTTGTAGATTTACACAGAGATGTACTCAATGCCCAATGGTGAACAAGCTCTGGAGCAGGACCATGAGGGCAAGGACAGCGCGGAGGAGAGTGGTGAATGGGAGTCACCAGACGACGATGATGAAGATGAGAGCGACGAGTCAGACAACGAGGAGGTAGTCGACTCACCGCCTCGTTCAGAACGTCGATCCAAGCAGCACCATGATCCCGCGGGCAGGCGCGGTAAGGCCGTGGCCTCGAGCGCTCCATCTCAAAAGCGCGCTCGGTCTTCGACTCCAGAGCTGGCTGAGAAAGTCACCAAGCAGCCCAAGATCAATCCCTCGAAGGCCCGGAAGACCTTGCCTAAGATCAAGATGGATGTTCCTGTTGCTTCTGGGTAAATGTTCTCCCGTGTTTTCTTGCTCCGACTGATTCTCCTGTCCTGACCGAGTGGATGATGAACTTTTCCAGCCCGGCCTCTGCCGCGACTGATATGGATATCGACAAGGTCCCAGACAACGAGGAAACCAATGACGCAGCTACCTCCAAAGCCAGTAAGTCTGCCCGACTCGAATTTATTCAGTCGACTGGATTGTTCGTCAGTTGTCTCTCTGATTTTTTCTGTTTGCTGCAGCTCCACGAGACGTTGTTGTGCTTCCGGACGATGAAGAAGAAGTGCCCCTGAGGGAAAGGAGGAGGAGGGACAAAGGACTGAGCGGGAAAGCGCCTGAGGTTCTGGTTCCTCAGTCGACACTAATGCCTGGGACGGCGGTCCAGCGATCAACAGATCTGGCTCGTGCCAACGTCACTTTCGCTATCCCGCTGTCGACTGACTGTCCATCAGGGTCAGCTGCTCAGACCCCTGCTGCTCCAATACAACTCCACGCATCAGACCCAGCGGCTGCTTCGATTGCCCTGCCATCATCGCTTTTCACTGCGTACCAAACTCCAGACGACCCACCGAGTGCCGCCAAGGAAGCTCTTCTTTAGTTGAATCTTGTAATGGGGCAGATGAAAGTGGTGCACGAGGCCAGTCAGGTGGCCTTCAACACCAGCGCTGCTCTGCAGACCAATGTCCAGGTTAGTTGATTTCTGACTGATCTTATTTCTCATCCGATCACCCACTGGGGTTTGTCTGCCTTAAAGTTGTATTCCACTTGAGTCGACTTGGATTGAGTCGATTGAATTTTTGAACTAGTGGGGGCACGCTGAGTGCACCCACTGGGTGTAGTCCCCGAGACCATAGTTGACTGCGGGCAGTCGACTGTGGTCTGAGAATCTGAATTTTCTCACTCGGCCTGGGCGGATCATGCCGAGTGAAAATCTAAACCAGTGGGGGCACGCTAAGTGCACCCACTGGGTGTAGTCCCCGAGACCGTGGTGGACTGCGGGCAGTCGACTATGGTCTGAGAACAACTTTCTTCACTTCTCTTTTTTTGACTCGAGTTGGGCAGACCATGCCGAGCGTTGAATCAAACCAGTGGGGGCACGCTAAGTGCACCCACTAGGTGTAGTCCCCGAGACTACCGTTGAATGTTTGATTCGACGGTATTCTTAGAGTAACTTTCACTGTGATGCTCTTTTGTTTCTGTCGACTGATATGTCTTATATATTGACTGCAAAAATCTTGTGATCTTGGGGCTCAAATTTCTACACTGAGCAAGCAGCAAATTAGCCTCAACCTTGATCTGGAACTGGCCAAGAAGAATCTCAAGACTGCTCGTGACGAAGTAGCTACCATGGGAGGTAACCAATCATCAACTATCCATCTTACGACTGGCACTTTTCCTTTCCATTTTTTGAACCGAGTGACTCCACTCGAGCAGATGTATGTAGTGAAAAGCGTCAACTCCAAGCTCGTTTGAAGAATGTTATTTCTTTAGAGAAAATGAAGCAGGCTCTGGAGAAGAAGGATCTGGATCTTGCTGCCGCACAGAAGGAAGCGCGAGAGAAAATGACACTTGCTGACAAGAAGCTTGCTTCAGTCGGCAAGTTAGAAGAAGAGAACTCCAAACAGAAGACTGTTGTCTCTGACGCCAATTGGGAGGTCGAGCGACTGAAGAAAGACAAGGACAAGCTGACTAACGAGATTGGGAGCCTCAAAGCCAAGAAGGGCGAGTTGGAATCTTATCTGGGCCAGCTTGCTGCAAAACTGGTCTTAAAGCTTGAAGGTACTGATGTTCGACTGACTTGTATGGTCGATTGACAGGTCTTATTATATTGTCGACTCACCATTTACTCGACTATGCAGAACTTATCCAAGGTGGGCGCCAACTGTCGTGGATCTAAGACTGACAGTAGAATGGGGGGTAGGTATGAGGAGGCAAGATCCTAGCTATGGCGAAGTTGTAGACACGAGTTTTACGAGTTCAGGCCCTTCGCGAAGGAAGTAATAGCCCTACGTCTCGGTGCCCGGAGGCGGTCGACTGGATTATGCGTGTGTGTGTTACAGGGGGTGCGAACCCCTGTGCCAGAGGAGAAGGGTGGCTTATATAGAGTGTGCCAGGACCCTGGCCATCCTTCGTTACCAAGAGTTCAATGTACATAAAGAGGTGGCGTTACTGGTAACGCCAGCCTTAAATGCCTTAATGGCCTTAAAGACTACAGAGTGGACGCTTGCCCGTTGCTGTTCTGGATGACTCCTGGTCTTCAAACAGGTCGAATGATCGAGTGGTCGAGTGACCTAAGGAAGGAGGGGTCTCCGAGTGACTGGTAGGTCGAGTGGATTGCACTCGACACCTTTGTTGGGCCCTCCCTGTTGTCTCTTGAGCTTCTTTGCTTCTAAGACAGTGGACCTTGGATAGGACGTATAGGTCAGGCCTATTACCCTACCCCAGGTCTATGTCCTCATCAGCCGGCCCGTTAACAGCCTGCCATGTTTTGGGTCAAATTAAGGCCCATATCAGACCTGGCCGGTCACAGCCTGTCGTGTTCTGGGCTAAATTACGGCCCATATCAGATCAGTCCCATTAACAGGCCACTATTCTTTTGGGCTCATTCTAAGTCGAGTTTGTATTTCAGCCTGTTAAATGCCCGTTAATAGTTAGGCCCAATAATAGTTTCGGCCTGTTAGCGGCCCATGGTGCATCTGGGCTGTTGTCGGACCGGTTTCACTTTAGGCCATTTAATAGCCCATGCTGAAACTGGGCTATTTCTTGTCTGAAGTTACTTTAGGCCTCTTAACGGCCCGTAGTCTTCGTGGATAAATTGCAGCCCAACGTGCCTATCGACCTGTTAATGGCCCGTGTAACAGTTGGGCCTAATTAATGCCCGCGTTAAATCTCACCTGCTTACAGCCCATCTGTTAATGGCCCGTGACACAGTTGAGCCTACGGCCCGTGTTGATAATGGCCTGCTTGAAGCCCATAATTGTATTGGGCAAAACAGGGCCCGAGATATATTTTGGCCTGTTAATGGCTTGTTTTCTATTTGGGCCAAACATGGGCCTAAGACTGTTTCGGCCTTTGTTGGCCCGTGAATTTTTTGGCTCAAAGCTAGACCAATCTAGTTTTTAGCCTGTTAAAAGCCCATGGTATTCTCTGGCCCAGCTGGCTAGAACTTTACTAGGCATGTTAAAGGCGGAAAACTACTATACGTTTAGTCTTGCTAATGGCCCAAGATGATTATAGGCCCACGTTTTGGCCCATATATAGTGTAGCGAGTTACGGGCCGGCTTGAAGACCGAGAACATTGAGATCCGTTGAAGCTTCCGGCCTAAATTACAGCATACAGACTAAGAATAAACCTAGACTATACAATAAAGAAATTACGACATATTACATCCACTGGGCATCAAAGTTCGCCACTCGTGATAATAAAGCACAACAAGACCGCGGATTACATACACTGGGCATCAAAGGTCGCCAGCAGTGCATATAAACGCGCCGACAAAAGAATATACAAAACTGAGAGCACTTCAGAAGGCATTAGGCCTGACCTGGAGGTGATACGCAAGCAGCAGAGCAAGCTGATGAGACCTCAGTTGTGTCAACGATTTATGCTCTAACCCTAGCTGTATAGCACAAAGGCCCGCAAGGCTGTCCTCTGAGGTCTTCTTTGCATCATTGACATCAAGTCGGAGCTGAGCTGAAGCAAGCCTTTCTGCTTTAAGTTGAGACTGAAGAAGTCGAACTGATCGAGGCAGCAACTGCACAGAGGTTGTCTCACAGCTGCTGGCGAGTAGCTTCAACTCACTATCTTCATCAAGACATGACCTTGGGGTCATCTCGCTCTCTTCAATATGGTTTGGCTCACTATATTCCCTAAAGTTCTACCTGGCATAAGAGATATGACTCTGAAAGAAAAACAAGGAGACACGTAACAGGTTTCACAATTGTATAAGCAAATAAATGTATCTGTTCTGCATAAGGAACATGTTTTCACAACTACAATTTAAACTGGTAGTTGTTGCAAACATCCAATCAGATGTAAACACCAAAGTAAACAGGAGTGGAGAAAATGATGCCTATCCTAATCTATACTAGAACAAAGTTTGGAGGCTTGAGAAGGATGAACTTACATTACATGTTAACACGGGCTGGACAAAGCCCTTCTCCATGTCGATGGAAGGATAATTCAAGAAATTCCCCAAAGAAACTTCTTCATAAGCGTTGCCTTTATTCTACATTTTGTAAAGAGTAAATATAGATCAAATAATATTGGAATAAATAGAGGATAATGAAGCTCAGGTGCAGAGTGATGATACATAATCAAATAGTTATTAATTAGTACAGCGTTAGAAGGCAAAATGTACTGACAAGAGGAATGCAGACATCAACATGTGCGGTGGCATTGGCTTTATTCAACATTTTGGTAAGAGTAAATGTAGTTCTGATAATTTGGAGAAAGTGGAGGGCGGGGCAGATAAGATGCAGAGTAATGCTAGACAATCAACTATCTCATAATGCAAGTACAGTAATACTACCATCGTCTGTTATTACTTGTCGCTCAAATGGATGTATCTAGCACTATTAAGTTCTAAATACATCCAATTGAGAAACAATTAATTCGATACAGAGGGAATATAGGACAACATGTACTTACATGAGCAATCCAAAACTTCATAACCATTGTGTTAATTCTACATTTATCTAAGAGTAAATATAGATCTTATAATTTCGAGCAAAGGGAGGATAAGGAAGCGAACATTTACATTCATGCTACATAGTCAAACAGCAATGAGTGTAAGTATGCTGACAAAGGGCAAGAGGTACTGACAAGAGCAATGCAGTGCCCAGTATTGTTGTGAGATCCTATGATCCTTTGAGAAAGGAGATTCATCTGAAATTAGTTATCATACAAGACCGAAGGTAAGGCACATGCAGAAATGTAGGAGTTCAAATTTTGATTTGATATCATAGACATCACCTGACGCTGGGCTCTCTGCAGTTCTAATAGGGGTTTGGCCAGTGGAGTAGGGGTAAAGTGTGGTACAGTTGGGCCTGTGTTTTCTGTGTCTGCTGATCTATCTGATTTAACAGGTATCACTTCCTTTTCCAAATACCTAGTTTGTACTCCTTGAGGATCTGCACTCACCCTCCTCCTTTTGGACATCTATTACGAAAGAACAACATTTGACTGGAAAAACATAGTATGATGACACATGGAATAGGTACAGAAAATGGATAGGTATGGCATATAATCATACATGATGCTTAAACTAAGTAGATGGTGGTGTAACAAAGTAGAAGCAATGCAATAGGTCATATGCAAAATATGTGCGACCAATACAATCTTGCCAAGTTAGAGCAAGCACCTTGAGGGGTGAATAAGATAGGCCGTCCTCCACCATGCCAAGTTTGTTAGACAGTGGATTGTTCTGCAATATTCCTCTCGTGCGCCCATTCTCATATTCATTTTGATCATGTTCAATACCTGACATGCATGAAAACATAAAAATAAGAGAGATTATCTTTGTAATGTAGAAGTGATTCTAATCCAATACTGCCTCCCTGTAAACCCCTTTGTGCTATCTCTGCAACTATTCTGAGAGATGCCATGCATGCTGTGATTTGGTGTGTGCATTAATATAATATGGCCTACTACTCAAAATATGAGAGCTCCAGAAGTGATGATTCTTTGCAGATGACCGCTTCAACATATAGTAAAGAAGAACAGGTCGACCCGACAGATTCAAAATATACTAAGGGAGAACAACTCAACCTGACCAGTCGACCGCAATGTCTCTGCTACTCTTCCCAACAAGGAACATACTTATTAAAGAAGAAGAGAAGAGGGTCATGTTAAAGAAGAGCAGAAGAGCAAGCAGATTGAAGATATTACAAGTCTTTCTATACAATGTCTGTTGCCCACCCATGATGAACCAGAGCGCATAGAGAAATACTATTCCTTCCGGTCTCTCCATATGTGGCTCACATGCATTTCGAAACTAAAGTAGGAACATTTAGCTGACCAATTAAACATGTCTCAGTTTTACTAATATCAACATAATATCATATTCGAATTTGTACAACTAAGCTTGTTTAGCTTGATGGGTGGAGCAGTGCTATTACTAACACGAACCACGTAGGTTGGTCCGATCTATATCTGACGGATAGGAAGGAAACTATGGCAATTTTGCAAAAAGATACCCACGCCCCTCTCCACATTTGCAAATTAGGCCTTCCCTCATTCATCCTTTTCTCTCACAAGATAAACTACTCATACAAATGCATCTTGATGTTACGTGCAACGCACGGGCATCTTGCTAGTACTCTTATAAAAAACAGAGTTGGTGATGATGGTGTGCCTGCCATCATCACCAATATAGGTCGTCCGATTTATATCTGACGGATACGAAGGAAACTATGGCAATTTTGCAAAAAGATACCCACACCCCTCTCCACATTTGCAAATAAGGCATTCCCTCGTTCATCCTTTTCTCCCACAAGATAAACTACTCATACAAATGCATATGGATGTTCCGTGCAATGCATGGGCATCTTGCTAGTTAGATAATACAATGTGTGTTGCCCACCCATGATGAACCAGAGCACACAAAGAAATGCAAATCCCTGCTATCTCTCTATATGTGGCGCACATGCTTTTCAAAATGAATATAGGAACATTAGCTGACCAATTAAACATTCTCTGTTTTAGTAATATGAGCATCATATCAGATCCGTATTTCAACAACTAAGCTTTTGGAATTATGAGTGGCCTGTTGTTTCGCTTGATGGTTGAGGTCTTGAGGAGCAGTGCTAGCACGACACGAAGCACCTACGATGATGATAGTGAATATAAAGGGGGAAAAGCATAAGCTTTATGAGTATAGTGACCGTGCCATGGCTGATCTGAAGGTGCAAACCGGACAATGGCTACTTCGCAACCGATGTTTGCTTTCAACTAGCCACTACGATTTGGTATGGACAAGAATAGTACAGTAAATAAGTTACGATCTATTTTTCGGGTGAGATCAATAACTTAAGTAGATATGAAAGGGTACGACCTCTCTTGCGACGCCGTGTAGGCCCCTGCTGATACGTTGAGGGTGCTGCGGGTGCGATGGCTGTCGGCGGTGCGGAAGAAGACTTTACACGGCAGACGACCGGGTCGGGGGATAAGTCTTGTTGCCGTGGACGATGCGGTCGTAGGAGTGGCAACGCAAGGTGGACGACGGCGCTGATGAAGGGAGAGGACACGATGAAAGGATCATGGTCTGGCGCCGTGGATGAGAGACGTCCATCTCTTACAGTGGACGATGGGGTAGGGGTAGCGGCTCTGGCAAGGTGGAGGATGGGGTGGCGGATGGAGGAGGCTTGCCGGAGTGGGGAGGTTGTTGTGGTACCGACGGTGTATGAATGGGGAAATGGAGGGGGAGGGTGGGGGGACCTCAAACTTTGGGCGCGCTTGTCTGAAATGTGGGAAAGTTACGAACTTAGCCCCCGTTTAAAATTTCGGACAACTCGTCGGTTTGGGATAGGATGGTAATCTCGCATCTCCCCAATATTTGCAGGTAGCGATTTTGGGCGAGGAGAGGGGTTTTGCCGCCCATGGTTGGTGCCCACGGTGTATGAACTGGGATGACAGGTAGAGCGGTTGTGTCACATCTGAGGGAAGTTACACATCTGCCCCTATTTAAAATATTTGCCTACATCAACTTTGGACGAGGAAAGTTTGTTTTGCCGCCCACCGTGGATGAATGGGGAAATGGAGGGAGAGACAGAGGTCTTTCGGATGAGCTTGAATCAAATGTGTTTTGCCGCCCATGTTTGGCGCCCATCGTGTCTGAATGGGCTCAGAGGCGGCCGTGTCACGTCTGATTGAAGTTACTAGTCTACCCCTATCAACAGCAGTGGAAATCAGGTCGATTAGGATGTGAAGTGTCAGGGGTAGACAATAATTTCCATCTCGCAAACACTTGCTTCAGGTAGCCGACAAATGATAGTGGGTGTTTTGCCGCTTCATTCAAAATCTGGGAGAATTAGCATTCACATTTACCCTGGGCCCTGGCAACTAAATTCAAATCCAATTTGTATTCGATTACGAATATCCATACACCATTCTACGTTTTGTTATTTATTTCTTCAAAAACACGACAAAGATTTATTCCACCTTTATATATGAATATGATTTAGAAATGCCGTGATCTTCGAATTCAGTAGGTTGGATACACTTTGAGTCAAACAGTTATTTCATCCAATACAATATGCTCACACGAAAAACAGTTCACCTTATGTCAATCATACAAGTACTGAGGATTACCTCGCCTAAAAAATTCAGATCATTACAACACATGGACAACATAGGGGGTCTTACAACATAATCCATTCAGAGACATGACACAACATGCAAGTATACTAATCTAATGACAATTTCAACTGGTATCTAAAGAAGAAATAGGATTACCCTGGGCTTCAGATAGCAGAAGCAGCAGGACCTTCTCCGTCTTCAAATGCAACATTCTTACTTCCTCCAATTCTTGGGTTGCTTGCATAATGCGTGCAACTAATTGCATAATTTCCAGCCTCAAGATCAAGATTACCTCATTCATGGCAGACACACCATCTCTTTCTGCCTCTAGTAGAGCCTCAAGAATTATAATATCTGTGCTCAGACTGCTCTCCAATGGTGTTGCCTCTGAACTACTACCATCTGGTAACATGAATGGCGCACTGCTTCCACAAATAGATTCTGGGGTTGTACATTGTGTTCTAGTGTGAACGGCATCGCGAAAGGTTTCCGCTGGACATAAGTAAAAGATAGTTATCGTATGATCCAGGCGGTAAGCTTACATGGTAAACGACATATGAATTATTGCCGAGCATGGCAAGCTATATTAAATGGTTCAAAGCAGCATTAGCCGAAAACAAATTAAAATGGTAAGATGATAGGGATGTAAGTGGCAAATAAATGGCATCCGCCAGTCCCATCTAGTTAGTTTTTGCTAGCTCGCTAGTGGACTTTGATACGTCTGTAACATCCCAATTTTCAATTTGGATATTATACATAGGTCATCATATTGCATATCATATTTTATTTGCATTTTGGTTGTGATCCTAGAAATCTTAAGCAACTCAAGGACCCAAGGAGAGAGTTGGAGATTTCATAAATTTCCATATTTGAATTTTCTCAAATTTGAAAAGGGCATCAATTTGGTTTTCATATTTTTCTTTCCGAATATTTCTAATATAAAAAAAGAGAGAGAAGATAATATGACTTCTTCAAAAGAGAGAGGAATATTGGAGGAATTTTATAAAATCAAATAAATATTTTATTTGGTTTTTATTTGCAATTTTATTTGAATTAGAAAAAATATGCATTTTTGAAAATTGCATTTTAGGCCAGAAAAATGTTCACTTTGTTCTAAATATTTTATTTAGACGGTGATTTTTTTTGGCATTTTTAGATTTTTTTATATTTTATTAGGATTTTTTTCTTCGGCGGAATTTATTTATTAAAAAAATGCTTCTCGCCCGACTGGGCCAAAGGCCCAGCCGCGCCACGCCGGAGCCCACAGCGTCGCCGCCTTCCTCTCGCCGCCGCCGTGCGTGGCGCGGACGTCGAGGAGAGTCCGAGCCGGACTCTCGCTTGCACCGGCCCCCTCCCCAAGCCGAGCCCCCGGGCCTTTATATAGTGTGCCCTGCCGCCGCCTCACCCCGCCACCTCCGTTGCAGCCACCGCCAACCACAGCCCACGACGCCGCTGCTGTGCGCCGCCGCCGCACCCCGCGCCCGCAAGCCGCCATCGCCCCGCGTCGCTGCCAGAGCCGCCCCGCTACCGCTGCTAGCCGGATCTCGCCGCCGCCGTTTTTTTGTTGAATCGGTAAAAACCGACAAAACCGCCGCCCCGGTTTTTTCGTTAAATTCGTTTTTTTTCCAGTTTCGCTAATTAGCGAACGTTCACCCGAACGTCACTGTTAGCGAACACGTTCGCCTGTTTGTCTCTGATAGCGAACGCTCGATCGTTAGCGTTTTTCTTTTTATTTTATTTTTGGTCAGGGACCTATCCGCGATTATTTTTATCACAGATTAGCCCCTAATCTTCAAACCCTCGCAAGTTTCTAACGTTTATCCAAATCCAGTGAAACCAACGCCAAATCGAACCCCTCTTTCCAGTTAATCAACTTGAACATGATTTTGACAATTTAAAATTTGGTTTCAAGAAGATTTGATTAAGAACTTCTTTTGATCGTAGTTTATGTTTCGTAGCTCCGATTTGGTTGATTCTTTTGGCAAATCGAAGCACTTCAGCTGAACTTTCAGTTTGGACTTTCTCATCTGAGTTTTACCCTTGCATTTGTGCTTGAGTGCTTATGTATGCTATTGTTTGTTTGCGATAGAGTTTCCGGAGTGCGAAGCATGCTACTACGAGTCTCTAGGGTTTGCAGATCGTCAGCAAGGCAAGTAACACTTGGATCATACCCCTTTATTACCCAGTTTTTATGCATTAGTTTCAACCCTCAAACATTGCATGAGTAGGATCTGTTTAACCTGTGGGTACTGGGAAGTAGTTGATGAGGTAGAACCTATTGTCCTTTATTTCAAACCTTGGGAGTTACTTCTACGTATGCTAATACTGCTATGCTATGCTCGTAGACGTGGTTTGGTTTGAGTGATCCATGATAGATGTGAGAGTTGTTAATTAATGGTTAACTTAAGGTGGCTACTTTAATACACATCTGGGTGGATTGGTTGCGGGCACCTGGAGCAATCCAGTGATGTCCTAGGATATCCCGGAGTACCCGTGTGATCATCCTATGGTTCGCCACCCAGGCTCAAAGGGATCATAAGATTATTCATGCTAGAAACTTCCGTGTGCAGCCACAAGCTATTATGGGCTCTGGCATAGTTGAGTATGTTGCGTGACCTCTTTCAGTGGTAGGCTAGCAAATGTAGGGGATGTAGGTGGTACTGTCTACCCAGAGTAAAGAGTTAATGCTTCTGAAAGACTGTGTCTCGGTCATCCGTTCCTCAAACATCATGAAGTGCGAGAAATCCAACGGAGGAGATTGAGTCTTGTGGGGAAAAGTGCGCAGACCTCTATAGAGTGTACAAACTAATCATGGTTAGCCGTGTCCCCGGTTATGGACAACTTGAGTATCTGGTTCTTGAATTATTGATTTGACCTCATCACTCTTAATTTAATTTGCTGGGCGATTAATATTGTTTAATTGGGATTGAGTTGGAGGAACCTTCTCAATATTTATCAACCAACTTTGTAGTTAAATAAAATGTATTCCTTTGCAGTAGGGAAAAATTGGCTTTACGCAAAAATGATAACCATAGAGCCTCCACCAGCCATATATGCATGTAGTGATAGCTATTATCTTGTTCATTGATCTATAGTGTTATTTTGCCAGCATATTCAATGTGCTAACTCGTTTCGGGCTGCAACGTATTATGTTGCAGACTTTTCAGACGAAGAGTAAGGTGCGCTAGGTCGTTGTCGTGCACTCAGCTATGGCGTTGGAGTTGATGGACTCATTTATCTTAGATGCTTCCGCAGTTATCTTATTTAGATGGCCTTAAGCCATATTATTGTAATAAGTTCTCTGTTGAGACTTTTGATGTAATAAGTGTGTGATTGCACTCTATTGTAAATCCTTCAAGTACTGTGTGTGTCAGCATTACCGATCCAGGGATGACACTTATGCACAGAGATTTGACCGTCTGAGGTCGGATCGCTACAAGATGGTATCAGAGCACACGCTGACTGTAGGACGCGACCACTAAGATAAGCCATAGGTCACTCTTCTCTACTCATTTCTGACTCTCCTCCATTTTCCACTCTATAGATGGCGGACCCAAGGAACAAGTTTGCTCAACCGGATGAAGACACACCATTTGGACGACACTTGAAGGAAGTCACTAGGTACCTGAACATTGGAATATCACGCTTCACCGGGACCTACACCGCCACTTTACCAGAAGAGGAGCGTTGGATGATCCGAGTTCATGTTCCAAGAAGGACATTCGCGCCAGTTACTGAGCCCATAGAATTTTCCTTTGATGCACCAACCTGGAGTCTAGGAAAGAGCATGGCAGCCCACATCGCCATGGGACGCATCGGCGAAGTCTACAACAAGGATCTTAAGGACACTATCTATCTGATATGTGGGCGCCGAGATGAGCAATGGGAGATGATCAGCACCCGGAGGGACAAGTCCATTGCAGCCTTCATCCAGGAGTTAAACCAGCACATTCGTCGCCAGGAGAACCAAATGTGCGCCGGCATGATAGATCTGAAGGTGATGACCAGGAACATGGAGCTTGAAGAGGAACACAAGTCTACACGCGATGGATATGAGGAGGAAATTGTAGTATTACTGGAGAAGAATGAAGACCTGAAGAAGAAGCTAGAAGTATTCATGGGAGATCCCACACCTGAGGAGGACATCCGTTCTGAAGACTACATCATCATCGACGACACCGACTCCCACCCCGACAGTAGTGATGATGATTACGAAGACGAAGCTGGAGCAGATATCATGGAGTCTTCCACCGATCAAAATTTCTAGTCGACCACCATATTATCAGTAGTATGCCCCCCATGTATATAGTAGTAGTTTGAGTATTTTGTAACGGTAGTTTAGATCAATTGTATGCCGTTGTTTGAATTGAGTGATGTGATATGAATGTGTTTGTCTCATGTGCATATGGGTAGTGATTTTCCCTTTAGACCCCATTCTATTCTAATCTCTCCCCTCTAAACCTATCAGATGCCTCTAAGACGTGACCCCGGATTTGTCTTCCCACCGGAGCTCACTCAGATGATCCAATAGCAGAATGCCTTGATGCAGTTGCTAGTCCAGAACCAAGGCAACAACAACAACAACCCACCGCCGCCACCTCCAGTTGACAACTTAGCCCGTTTTCTGAGGTTGAATCCGCCGGTGTTTTCTAGTAGCACCAAGCCGATTGTTGCTGATGAATGGCTACACAGGATGGGAAGGGAGTTGACCACCGCAGGTTGCACAGATGCTGAGAAGGTGCGCTTTGCCGCACATCAACTGGATGGACCCGCAGCCTCATGGTGGGAGAATTACACAGCCACTTTCTCTGTAGCCAATGTCACTTGGGATCAGTTTCATCAAGCATTCCGCACTGCACATGTCTCAACTGGAGCTATGAGCATGAAGAAGCGTGAGTTTCGCAACTTACGCTAGGGAAATCATACTGTGAGGTAGTACGTAGATGAGTTCAGCAAGTTAGCTTGTTATGCCCTGGATGATGTGGCCACAGATGCCGCGAAGCAGGAGAAGTTTATGGAAGGGCTGAATGATGAGCTGAGTATGCAGCTGATGGTAGCTACATTTGCTAACTACCAGGAGTTGGTAGACAGGGATCTTATGATTGAAGGGAAGCAGCAACAGATAGAGAGCCGCAAAAGGAAGTATGGACAAGGGAAGTATAATTCTAGAGCTCAGCAGAAGCCTCGCTTTACCCCAAACTCGGGAGGACATACTCACCATAACCATGGAGGCCACACTCACAATGGAGGAAGTTCGCATAACCATAGTGGCCCTAAGAATGGGAATGGGAATGGAGCAAGCAGCAATCAGAACCGTTCCAACCCAGCAACACCCACCAAGAAGGACCTAAGTCACATTACTTGTTTCAAGTGTGGGAAGACTGGGCACTACACCACCGAGTGTTCTGAAGCAAAGAATGGAAATGACAATGGAAGTTCTGGGAAGAAGCCCAATCCCTTCACCAGAGGTCAGGTGAACCACATCAATGTGGAGGAGGTTGAGGAGCAGCCAGATGCAGTTATCGGTAAGTTTTTGGTTAAGTCATTTACCGCTCTCGTTCTTTTTGATACTGGTGTATCGCATTCATACATACGAAGGGGATTTGTGGACAAGTTTAAGTTGCCAACCTTAGCCCTTAGGTCACCCATGTTAGTAAGCTCGCCAGGGGCAGAGTATATGGCCAATCGATGGTGCGATCGGTACCCTTAACCATTGGTAGCCATGTTTTCCCCTGAGACCTAATAATTCTAGAGACACAAGGATTGGATATAATACTAGGCATGGATTGGCTGTCGAAGTATGGAGGAAACATCGATTGTGCTAGTAAGTCGATACTTCTCACCACCCTTGAGGGAAAAAGGATTAAGTATGTATCCAGGCATGCGCCAAGAACAACCCAAGTGAATTCCCTCTCTGGAGTTGTTCAGGAGGAAGTGCCTGTAGGGAAGGATTACCCGGATGTATTTCCAGAGGAACTACCAGGCATGCCGCCGGATCGAGACATGGAGTTTTTGATAGAATTGTTGCCAGGCACCGGACCAATATCAAAGAGGCCATACCGGATGCCCGCTAATGATCTAGAGGAGATTAAGAAGCAGATCAAGGAGTTATTGGAGAAAGGTTACATTCGACCAAGTTCATCACCGTGGGGAGCCCCAGTGCTCTTGGTTGAGAAGAAGGATGCATCTTTGAGAATGGTTGTTGATTATCGTGCATTGAACGAAGTAACGATCAAGAACAATTACCCATTACCGATGATCAATGATTTGTTTGACCAGCTGAAAGGAGCTAAAGTATTTTCCAAGATCAATCCGCGATCAGGATACCACCAGGTGAAGATCCGAGAACAAGATATACCTAAGACATCTTTTACCACAAGCTACGGGCTATATGAGTACACGATTATGTTGTTTGGATTGACAAATGCCCCTGCCTATTTCATGAGTATGATGAATAAGGTGTTCATGGAGTTCTTGGATAAGTTTGTTGTGGTGTTCATTGATGATATTTCGGTATACTCTAAAAATGAAGAGGAGCACAAGGAGCATTTACGTTTAGTTCTCGAGAAGCTTAGGGAACATCAACTATGTGCCAAGTTCAGCAAATGTGAGTTTTGGTTGAAGGAAGTTGGATTTCTTGGACATGTTATATCAGGAGAAGGTATAGCGGTAGACCCTACCAAGGTTCCATCAGTCACTGAGTGGTTTGCACCCACCTCAGTTGGAGAGATCCGCAGTTTTCTAGGACTCACGGGATATTACCGGAGATTTATTGAGAATTTTTCCAAGATTGCGAAGCCCATGATGGAGTTATTGAAGAAGGACACCAAGTTTAAATGGACAGATGAATGTGAGGATAGTTTTCAGGAGTTGAAGAAGCGGTTAGTTACAGCCCCAGTGCTAATTCTTCCGGATATACGCAAGGATTTCCAAGTGTATTGTGATGCCTCTCGCCAAGGACTTGGCGGAGTACTTATGCAGGACGGAAGAGTTGTTTCATATGCCTCACGTCAGCTTCGACCACATGAGTTGAATTATGCCACGCATAATTTGGAGCTAGCAGCCGTAGTGCATGCGCTCAAGACCTGGAGACATTTTCTTATTGGAAACCGTTGTGATGTGTACACGGATCACAAGAGTTTGAAGTACATTTTTACTTAGAAGGAGTTAAATCTCAGGCAGAGGGGATGGTGGGAGCTTATAAAGGATTATGATATGAAGTTGCACTATCATCCAGGAAAGGCTAATGTCGTAGCAGACGCTTTAAGCTGGAAGAGTTATGTCAATAGCCTCGTTAGCGGAGGATTACCGTAGGAGTTAGTTGACGATCTCAAGGAACTTCGTTTGGAGATAGTTCCAAGAGGTTTTGTTGCAGCAATGGAGATTCAGTCAACATTATTGGGAAAGATTCGAGAAGCTCAGAAGGATGACAAAGAAATTGCTGAGATAAAGGAGAAGATGACCAAAGGAAAAGCCAAGGGTTTTCGCGAGGATGAGCACGAAACCTTATTGTTTTAGGACCGTATATATGTACCCAATAATGCAGAGATCAGAAAAGTTAATACTTCAGGAAGCTCATGATTCGCCATACTCGATACACCCCGGAAACACCAAGATGTATTTGGATTTGAAGGAGCGTTTCTGGTGGACAGGTATGAAGAAGGATATTGCCGAGTATGTAGCAGTATGTGATGTATGCCAGAGAGTGAACGCGGAACATCAGAAGCCCACAGGATTACTGCAGCCTATGCCGATACCGAATGGAAGTGGGACAAGCTTGGCATGGATTTCATCACCGGATTACCCAGGACACGATCAGGATATGATTCTATTTGGGTAGTAGTGGATCGTTTGACCAAGGTGGCACACTTTATCCCAGTGAAAACCACGTATACAAGTGCGAAGTTGGCCAAGATATATGACCAGGATCGTATGTCTGCATGGAGTTCTGAGGGCGAGATTCATCTTAAGGGGGGTAGGTTTGTAACATCCCAATTTTCAATTTGGATATTATACATAGGTCATCATATTGCATATCATATTTTATTTGCATTTTGGTTGTGATCCTAGAAATCTTAAGCAACTCAAGGACCAAGGAGAGAGTTGGAGATTTCATAAATTTTCATATTTGAATTTTCTCAAATTTGAAAATAGGATCAATTTGGTTTTAATATTTTTCTCTCCGAATATTTCTAATGTAAAAAAATAGAAGAGAGAAGATAATATGACTTCTTCAAAAGAGAGAGGAATATTGGAGGAATTTTTTTTAAATCAAATAAATATTTTATTTGGTTTTTATTTGCTATTTTATTTGAATTAGAAAAAATATGCATTTTTGAAAATCGCGTTTTAGGCCAGAAAAATGTTCACTTTGTTCTAAATATTTTATTTAGACAGTGAAAATTGTTTGTGGCATTTTTAGAATTTTTTATATTTTATTAGGATTTTTTTCTTCATCGGAATTTATTTATTAAAACAAAGTTCCTCGCCCGACTGGGCCAAAGGCCCAGCCGAGCCGGGCTGAAGCCCACAGCGCCGCTCCCTTCCTCCCGCCGCCGCCGTGCGTGGCGCGAACATCGAGGAGAGTCTGAGTCGGGCTCTCGCTCGCACCGGCCCCCTCCCCAAGCCGAGCCCCTCGGGCCTTTATATAGCGCGCCCCGCCGCCGCCTCCACCCCGCCACCTCCGCCGCAGCCGCTGCCCACCGCAGCCCGCGCCGCCGCCGCTGCTTCCGCCGCCTCTGCTGTGCACCGCCGCCGCTTGCGCGCAGCCGTCGCACCCCGCGCCCGCAAGCCGCCGTCGCCGCCCCGCCGCCGCCGCTCGCCGGATCTCGCCGCCGCCGTTTTTTTGTTGAATCGGTAAAAATCGACAAAGCCGTCGCCCCGGTTTTTTGTCGTTAAATTCGGTTCAGTTTTTTTCCGGTTTCGCTAATTAGCGAACGTTCACCCGAACGTCACTGTTAGCGAACATGTTCGCCCATTTGCCCCGTTTGTCTCTGATAGCGAACGCTCGATCGTTAGCGTTTTTCTTTTTATTTTATTTTTGGTCAGGGACCTATCCGCGATTATTTTTATCGCAGATTAGCCCCTAATCTTCAAACCCTCGCAACTTTCTAACGTTTATCCAAATCCAGTGAAACCAATGCCAAAATCTTCGTCTCGAACCCCTCTTTCCAGTTAATCAACTTGAACATGATTTTGACAATTTAAAATTTGGTTTCAAGAAGATTTGATTAAGAACTTCTTTTGATCGTAGTTTATGTTTCGTAGCTCCGATTTGGTTGATTCTTTTGGCAAATCGAAGCACTTCAGCTGAACTTTCAGTTTGGACTTTCTCATCTGAGTTTTACCCTTGCATTTGTGCTTGAGTGCTTATGTATGCTATTGTTTGTTTGCGATAGAGTTTCCGGAGTGCGAAGCATGCTACTACGAGTCTCTAGGGTTTGCAGATCGTCAGCAAGGCAAGTGACACTTGGATCATACCCCTTTATTACCCAGTTTTTATGCATTAGTTTCAACCCTCAAACATTGCATGAGTAGGATCTGTTTAACCTGTGGGTACTGGGAAGTAGTTGATGAGGTAGAACCTATTGTCCTTTATTTCAAACCTTGGGAGTTACTTCTACGTATGCTAATACTGCTATGCTATGCTCGTAGACGTGGTTTGGTTTGAGTGATCCATGATAGATGTGAGAGTTGTTAATTAATGGTTAACTTAAGGTGGCTACTTTAATACACATCTGGGTGGATTGGTTGCGGGCACCTGGAGCAATCCAGTGATGTCCTAGGATATCCCGGAGTACCCGTGTGATCATCCTATGGTTCGCCACCCAGGCTCAAAGGGATCATAAGATTATTCATGCTAGAAACTTCCGTGTGCAGCCACAAGCCATTATGGGCTCTGGCATAGTTGAGTATGTTGCGTGACCTCTTTCAGTGGTAGGCTAGCAAATGTAGGGGATGTAGGTGGTACTGTCTACCCAGAGTAAAGAGTTAATGCTTCTGAAAGACTGTGTCTCGGTCATCCGTTCCTCAAACATCATGAAGTGCGAGAAATCCAACGGAGGAGATTGAGTCTTGTGGGGAAAAGTGCGCAGACCTCTATAGAGTGTACAAACTAATCATGGTTAGCCGTGTCCCCGGTTATGGACAACTTGAGTATCTGGTTCTTGAATTATTGATTTGACCTCATCACTCTTAATTTAATTTGCTGGGTGATTAATATTGTTTAATTGGGATTGAGTTGGAGGAACCTTCTCAATATTTATCAACCAACTTTGTAGTTAAATAAAATGTATTCCTTTGCAGTAGGGAAAAATTGGCTTTACGCAAAAATGATAACCATAGAGCCTCCACCAGCCATATATGCATGTAGTGATAGCTATTATCTTGTTCATTGCTCTATAGTGTTATTTTGCCAGCATATTCGATGTGCTAACCCGTTTCGGGCTGCAACGTATTATGTTGCAGACTTTTCAGACGAAGAGTAAGGTGCGCTAGGTCATTGTCGTGCACTTAGCTATGCCGTTGGAGTTGATGGACTCATTTATCTTCGATGCTTCCGCAGTTATCTTATTTAGATGGCCTTAAGCCATATTATTGTAATAAGTTCTCTTTTGAGACATTTGATGTAATAAGTGTGTGATTGCACTCTATTATAAATCCTTCAAGTACTGTGTGTGTCAGCATTACCGATCCAGGGATGACACTTATGCATAGAGATTTGACCGTTTGAGGTCGGATCGCTACAAGATGGTATCAGAGCACACGCTGACTGTAGGACGTGACCACTAAGATAAGCCATAGGTCACTCTTCTCTACTCATTTCTGACTCCTCCATTTTCCACTCTATAGATGGCGGACCCAAGGAACAAGTTTTCTCAACCGAATGAAGACACACCATTTGGACGACACTTGAAGGAAGTCACTAGGTACCTGAACATCGGAATACCAAGCTTCACCGGGACCTACACCGCCACTTTACCAGAAGAGGAGCGTTGGATGATTCGAGTTCATGTTCCAGGAAGGACATTCACGCCAGTTACTGAGCCCATAGAGTTTTCCTTTGATGCACCAACCTGGAGTCTAGGAAAGAGCATGGCAGCCCACATCGCCATGGGACGCATCGGCGAAGTCTACAACAAGGATCTTAAGGACACCATCTACCAGATATGTGGGCGCCGAGATGAGCAATGGGAGATGATCAGCACCAGGAGGGACAAGTCCATTGCAGCCTTCATCCAGGAGTTAAACCAGCACATTCGTCGCCAGGAGAACCAAATGTGCGCCGGCATGATAGATCTGAAGGTGATGACCAGGAACATGGAGCTTGAAGAGGAACACAAGTCTACACGCGATGGATATGAGGAGGAAATTGTAGTATTACTGGAGAAGAATGAAGACCTGAAGAAGAAGCTAGAAGTATTCATGGGAGATCCCACACCTGAGGAGGACATCCGTTCTGAAGACTACATCATCATCGACGACACCGACTCCCACCCCGACAGTAGTGATGATGATTACGAAGACGAAGCTGGAGCAGATATCATGGAGTCTTCCACCGATCAAAATTTCTAGTCGACCACCATATTATCAGTAGTATGCCCCCCATGTATATAGTAGTAGTTCGAGTATTTTGTAACGGTAGTTTAGATCAATTGTATGCCGTTGTTTGAATTGAGTGATGTGATATGAATGTGTTTGTCTCATGTGCATATGGGTAGTGATTTTCCCTTTAGACCCCATTCTATTCTAATCTCTCCCCTCTAAACCTATCAGATGCCTCTGAGACGTGACCCCGGATTTGTCTTCCCACCGGAGCTCACTCAGATGATCCAATAGCAGAATGCCTTGATGCAGTTGCTAGTCCAGAACCAAGGCAACAACAACAACAACCCACCGCCACCACCTCCAGTTGACAACTTAGCCCGTTTTCTGAGGTTGAATCCGCCGGTGTTTTCTAGTAGCACCAAGCCGATTGTTGCTGATGAATGGCTACACAGGATGGGAAGGGAGTTGACCACCGCAGGTTGCACAGATGCTGAGAAGGTGCGCTTTGCCGCACATCAACTGGATGGACCCGCAGCCTCATGGTGGGAGAATTACACAGCCACTTTCTCTGTAGCCAATGTCACTTGGGATCAGTTTCAGCAAGCATTCCACACTGCACATGTCTCAACTAGAGCTATGAGCATGAAGAAGCGTGAGTTTCGCAACTTACGCTAGGGAAATCATACTGTGAGGTAGTACGTAGATGAGTTCAGCAAGTTAGCTTGTTATGCCCTGGATGATGTGGCCACAGATGCCGCGAAGCAGGAGAAGTTTATGGAAGGGCTGAATGATGAGCTGAGTATGCAGCTGATGGTAGCTACATTTGCTAACTACCAGGAGTTGGTAGACAGGGATCTTATGATTGAAGGGAAGTAGCAACAGATAGAGAGCCGCAAAAGGAAGTATGGACAAGGGAAGTATAATCTAGAGCTCAGTAGAAGCCTCGCTTTACCCCAAACTCGGGAGGACATACTCACCATAACCATGGAGGCCACACTCACAATGGAGGAAGTTCGAATAACCATAGTGGCCCTAAAAATGGGAATGGGAATGGGAATGGAGCAAGCAGCAATCAGAACCGTTCCAACCCAGCAACACCCACCAAGAAGGACCTAAGTCACATTACTTGTTTCAAGTGTGGGAAGACTGGGCACTACGCCACGAGTGTTCTGAAGCAAAGAATGGAAATGGCAATGGAAGTTCTGGGGAGAAGCCCAATCCCGTCACTAGAGGTCAGGTGAACCACATCAATGTGGAGGAGGTTGAGGAGCAGCCAGATGCAGTTATCGGTAAGTTTTTGGTTAAGTCATTTACCGCTCTCGTTCTTTTTGATACTGGTGCATCACATTCATACATATGAAGGGGATTTGTGGACAAATTTAAGTTGCCAACCTTAGCCCTTAGGTCACCCATGTTAGTAAGCTCGCCAGGGGCAGCGTATATGGCAAACCGATGGTGCGATCGGTTACCCTTAACCATTGGTAGCCATGTTTTCCCCTGAGACCTAATAATTCTGGAGTCACAAGGATTGGATATAATACTAGGCATGGATTGGCTGTCGAAGTATGGAGGAAACATCGATTGTGATAGTAAGTCGATACTTCTCACCACCCCTGAGGGAAAAAGGATTAAGTATGTATCCAGGCATGCGCCAAGAACAACCCAAGTGAATTCCCTCTCTGGAGTTGTTCAGGAGGAAGTGCCTGTAGGGAAGGATTACCCGGATGTATTTCCAGAGGAACTACCAGGCATGCCGCCGGATCGAGACATAGAGTTTTTGATAGAATTGTTGCCAGGCACCGGACCAATATCAAAGAGGCCATACCGGATGCCCGCAAATGATCTAGAGGAGATTAAGAAGCAGATCAAGGAGTTATTGGAGAAAGGTTACATTCGACCAAGTTCATCACCGTGGGGAGCCCAGTGCTCTTGGTTGAGAAGAAGGATGGATCTTTAAGAATGGTTGTTGATTATCGTGCATTGAACGAAGTAACGATCAAGAACAAGTACCCATTACCGATGATCAATGATTTGTTTGACCAGCTGAAAGGAGCTAAAGTATTTTCCAAGATCGATCTGCGATCAGGATACCACCAGCTGAAGATCCGAGAACAGGATATACCTAAGACAGCTTTACCACAAGGTACGGGCTATATGAGTACACGGTTATGTCGTTTGGATTGACAAATGCCCCTGCCTATTTCATGAGTATGATGAATAAGGTGTTCATGGAGTTCTTGGATAAGTTTGTTGTGGTGTTCATTGATGATATTTCGGTATACTCGAAAAATGAAGAGGAGCACAAGGAGCATTTACGTTTAGTTCTCGAGAAGCTCAGGGAACATCAGCTATATGCCAAGTTCAGCAAATGTGAGTTTTGGTTGAAGGAAGTTGGATTTCTTGGACATGTTATATCAGGAGAAGGTATAGCGGTAGACCCTACCAAGGTTCAATCAGTCACTGAGTGGTTTGCACCCACCTCAGTTGGAGAGATCCGCAGTTTTCTAGGACTCACGGGATATTACCGGAGATTTATTGAGAATTTTTCCAAGATTGCGAAGCCCATGATGGAGTTATTGAAGAAGGACACCAAGTTTAAATGGACAGATGAATGTGAGGATAGTTTTCAGGAGTTGAAGAAGCGGTTAGTTATAGCCCCAGTGCTAATTCTTCCGGATATACGCAAGGATTTCCAAGTGTATTGTGATGCCTCTCGCCAAGGACTTGGCGGAGTACTTATGCAGGACAGAAGAGTTGTTTCATATGCCTCACGTCAGCTTCGACCACATGAGTTGAATTATGCCACGCATGATTTGGAGTTAGCAGCCGTAGTGCATGCGCTCAAGACCTGGAGACATTTTCTTATTGGAAACCGTTGTGATGTGTACACGGATCACAAGAGTTTGAAGTACATTTTCACTTAGAAGGAGTTAAATCTCAGGCAGAGGAGATGGTGGGAGCTTATAAAGGATTATGATATGAAGTTGCACTATCATCCAGGAAAGGCTAATGTCGTAGCAGACGCTTTGAGCTGGAAGAGTTATGTCAATAGCCTCGTAAGCGGAGGATTACCGCAGGAGTTAGTTGACGATCTCAAGGAACTTCGTTTGGAGATAGTTCCAAGAGGTTTTGTTGCAGCAATGGAGATTCAGTCAACATTATTGGGAAAGATTCGAGAAGCTCAGAAGGATGACAAAGAAATTGCTGAGATAAAGGAGAAGATGAGCAAAGGAAAAGCCAAGGGTTTTCGCGAGGATGAGCACGAAACCTTATGGTTTGAGGACCGTATATATGTACCCAATAATGCAGAGATCAGGAAAGTTAATACTTCAGGAAGCTCATGATTCGCCATACTCGATACACCCCGGAAACACCAAGATGTATTTGGATTTGAAGGAGCGTTTCTGGTGGACAGGTATGAAGAAGGATATTGCCGAGTATGTAGCAGTATGTGATGTATGCCAGAGAGTGAAGGCGGAACATCAGAAGCCCACAGGATTACTGCAGCCTATGCCGATACCAAATGGAAGTGGGACAAGCTTGGCATGGATTTCATCACCGGATTACCCAGGACACGATCAGGATATGATTCTATTTGGGTAGTAGTGGATCGTTTGACCAAGGTGGCACACTTTATCCCAGTGAAAACCACGTATACAAGTGCGAAGTTGGCCAAGATATATATGACCAGGATCGTATGTCTGCATGGAGTTCTGAGGACCATCATATCAGATAGAGGAACACCGTTTACTTCGAAGTTTTGGAATCAGTTGCACCAGACTTTGGGCACCAAGCTAGAGTTTAGTAAAACTTTTCATCCGCAGACAGATGGACAGACCGAGAGAGTCAATCAGATTCCGGAGGACATGTTGAGAGCTTGTGCGCTAAATTATGGATCTAGTTGGGATGAAAATTTGCCTTACGCGGAGTTCTCATACAACAACAGTTATCAAGCTAGTTTGAAGATGGCACCTTTCGAAGCTTTGTATGGAAGAAGGTGCAGAACACCGTTAATGTGGGATGAAGTTGGAGATCGCCAGTTGTTTGGACCGGACCTAATTAAGGAGTCTGAAGAGAAGGTCAAGTTGATTCGAGATAGACTGAAGGTAGCTCAGTCCAGGCAGAAGAGTTATGCGGATACAAAATGCAAGGAGGTAGTCTATGAAATCAGAGACAAAGCATATCTTCGTGTGTCACCACTGCGAGGAGTTGAACGATTTGGAGTTAAGGGAAAGTTAGCCCCGAGATTTGTAGGACCATACCGAGTTTTGGAGCGTATGGGAGAAGTGGCCTACAAGTTGGAGTTACCCAAAGGACTGTCAGAAGTTCATGATGTGTTTCACGTTTCCCAGTTGAAGAAGTGCCATGCAGAGATGGCCGATATTCCTCCGAGAGATACAGTGCCCCTGGAAGCAATTCAGCTGGATAGTGATCTGACCTACGAGGAGAAACCCGTCAAGATTCTCGAGTTTGCCAGCCGAGTTACACGCAGTAAGGTTGTCAAGTTTTGCAAAGTTCAGTGGGGCCACCATACCGAGGATGAAGCCACCTGGGTACGAGAAGAAGACCTACGGAAAGACCACCCACACCTATTTCTAGCCAACCCGAATCTCGAGGGCGAGATTCATCTTAAGGGGGGTAGGTTTGTAACATCCCAATTTTCAATTTGGATGTTATACATAGGTCATCATATGCATATCATATTTTATTTGCATTTTGGTTGTGATCCTAGAAATCTTAAGCAACTCAAGGACCCAAGGAGAGAGTTGGAGATTTCATAAATTTTCATATTTGAATTTTCTCAAATTTGAAAATAGGATCAATTTGGTTTTAATATTTTTCTCTCCGAATATTTCTAATGTAAAAAAATAGAAGAGAGAAGATAATATGACTTCTTCAAAAGAGAGAGGAATATTTGAGGAATTTTTTTAAATCAAATAAATATTTTATTTGGTTTTATTTGCTATTTTTTGAATTAGAAAAATATGCATTTTTGAAAATCGCATTTTAGGCCAGAAAAATGTTCACTTTGTTCTAAATATTTTATTTAGACAGTGAAAATTGTTTTTGGCATTTTTAGAATTTTTTATATTTTATTAGGATTTTTTCTTCATCGGAATTTATTTATTAAAACAAAGTTCCTCGCCCGACTGGGCCAAAGGCCCAGCCGAGCCGGGCTGAAGCCCACAACGCCGCTGCCTTCCTCCCGCCGCCGCCGCGCGTGGCGCGAACGTCGAGGAGAGTCCGAGTCGGGCTCTCGCTCGCACCGGCCCCCTCCCCAAGCCGAGCCCCTCGGGCCTTTATATAGTGCGCCCCGCCGCCGCCTCCACCCCGCCACCTCCGCCGCAGCCGCCGCCCACCGCAGCCCGCGCCACCGCCGCTGCTCCGCCGCCTCTGCTGTGCGCCGCCGCCGCACCCCGCGCCCGCAAGCCGCCGTCGCCGCCAGAGCCGCCCCGCCGCCGCCGCTCGCCGGATCTCGCCGCCGCCGTTTTTTTGTTGAATCGGTAAAAATCGACAAAACCGTCGCCCCGGTTTTTTGTCGTTAAATTCGGTTCAGTTTTTTTTTGGTTTCGCTAATTAGCGAACGTTCACCCGAACGTCACTGTTAGCGAAAATGTTCGCCCATTTGTCCCGTTTGTCTGTGATAGCGATCATTCGATCGTTAGCTTTTTTCTTTTTATTTTATTTTTGGCCAGGGACCTATCCATGATTATTTTTATCGCAGATTAGCCCCTGATCTTCAAACCCTCGCAACTTTTTAACCGTTTATCCAAATCCGGTGAAACCAACGCCAAAATCTTCGTCTCGAACCCCTCTTTCCAGTTAATCAACTTGAACATGATTTTGACAATTTAAAATTTGGTTTCAAGCAGATTTGATTACGAACTTCTTTGATCGTAGTTTAAGTTTCGTAGCTCCGATTTGGTTGATTATTTTTGCAAATCGAAGCACTTCAGTTGAACTTTCTGTTTGGATTTTCTCATCTGAGTTTTACCCTGGCATCTGTGCTTGAGTTCTTATGTATGATATTGTTTGTTTGCGATAGAGTTTCCGGAGTGCGAAGCGTGCTACTACGAGTCTCTAGGGTTTGCAGATCGTCAGCAAGTCAAGTAACACTTTGATCATACCCCTTTATTACCCAGTTTTTATGCATTAGTTTCAACCCTCAAACATTGCATGAGTAGGATTTGTTTAACCTGTGGGTACTGGGAAGTAGTTGATTAGGTAGAACCTATTGTCCTTTATTTCAAACCTTGGGAGTTACTTTTACATATGCTAATACTGCTATGCTATGCTCGTAGACGTGGTTTGGTTTGAGTGATCCATGATAGATGTGAGAGTTGTTAATTAATGGTTAACTTAAGGTGGCTACTTTAATACACATCTGGGTGGATTGGTTGCGGGCACCTGGAGCAATCCAGTGATGTCCTAGGATATCCCGGAGTACCCGTGTGATCATCCTATGGTTCGCCACCCAGGCTCAAAGGGATCATAAGATTATTCATGCTAGAAACTTCCGTGTGCAGCCACAAGCTATTATGGGCTCTGGCATAGTTGAGTATGTTGCGTGACCTCTTTCAGTGGTAGGCTAGCAGATGTAGGGGATGTAGGTGGTACTGTCTACCAAGAGTAAAGAGTTAATGCTTCTGAAAGACTGTGTCTCGGTCATCCGTTCCTCAAACATCATGAAGTGCGAGAAATCCAACGGAGGAGATCGAGTCTTGTGGGGAAAAGTTTGCAAACCTCTGCAGAGTGTACAAACTAATCATGGTTAGCCGTGTCCCCGATTATGGACAACTTGAGTATCTGGTTCTTGAATTATTGATTTGATCTCATCACTCTTAATTTAATTTGCCGGGTGATTAATATTGTTTAATTGGGATTGAGTTGGAGGAACCTTCTCAATATTTATCAACCAACTTTGTAGTTAAATAAAATGTATTCCTTTGCAGTAGGGAAAAATTGGCTTTACGCAAAAATGATAACCATAGAGCCTCCACCAGCCATATATGCATCTAGTGATAGCTATTATCTTGTTCATTGCTCTATAGTGTTATTTTGCCAGCATATTCCATGTGCTAACCCGTTTCGGGTTGCAACGTATTATGTTGCAGACTTTTCAGACAAAGAGTAAGGTGCGCTAGGTCGTTGTCGTGCACTCAGCTATGCCGTTGGAGTTGATGGACTCATTTATCTTCGATGCTTCTGCAATTATCTTATTTAGATGGCCTTAAGCCATATTATTGTAATAAGTTCTCTGTTGAGACTTTCGATGTAATAAGTGTGTGATTGCACTCTATTATAAATCCTTCAAGTACTGTGTGTGTCAGCATTACCGATCCAGGGATGACACTTATGCACAGAGATTTGACCGTCTGAGGTCGGATCGCTACAACGTCCATTTTGCATTTTGCATCATGCTTTTATGTTGATATTTATTGCATTATGGGCTGTTATTACACATTATATCACAATACTTATGCCTATTCTCTCTTATTTTATAAGGTTTACATGAAGAGGGAGAATGCCGGCAGCTAGAATTCTGGACTAGAAAAGGAGCAAATATTAGAGACCTATTCTGCACAACTCCAAAAGTCCTGAAACTTCACAGAGCTTATTTTTGGAATATATAAAAAATATTGTGCGAAGAAAGAACTAGAGGGGGGGCACCAGCCAGCCACAAGGGTGGTGGGCGCGCCCTACCCCCTGGGTGCGCCCCCCGACCTTGTGGGCCCCCTGGCAGGCCTACGGTGCCCATCTTCTGCTATGTGGTGTCTTTTACCCTGGAAAAAAATCATAGAGAAGCTTTCGGGACGAAGTGCCGCCGTCTCGAGGCGGAACCTGGGCAGGACCAATCTAGAGCTCCGGCGAAGCTGTTCTGCCGGGGAAACATCCCTTCGGGAGGGGGAAATCATCGCTAACGTCATCAAAATCGATCCTTTGATCGAGGGAGGGTCAATCTCCATCAACATCTTCACCAGTACCATCTCCTCTCAAACCCTAGTTCATCTCTTGTATTCGATCTTGGTCCCAAAACCTCAGATTGGTAACTGTGGGTTGCTAGTAGTGTTGATTACTCCTTCTAGTTGATGCTAGTTGGTTTATCCAGTGGAAGATCATATGTTCAGATCCTTAATGATAATTAATACTCCTCTGATTATGATGAATATGCTTTGTGAGTAGTTACTTTTGTTCCTGAGAACATGGGAGAAGTTTTGTTACAAGTAATCATGTGAATTTGGTATTTGTTCGATATTTTGATGAGATGTATGTTGTCTCTCCTCTAGTGGTGTTATGTGAACGTCGACTACATAATACTTCACCATTATTTGGGCCTAGGGGAAGGCATTGGGAAGTAATAAGTAGATGACGGGTTGCTAGAGTGACAGAAGCTTAAACCCTAGTTTATGCGTTGCTTCGTAAGGGGCTGATTTGGATCCATATGTTTCATGCTACGGTTAGGTTTACCTTAATTCTTCTTTCGTAGTTGCGTATGCTTGCGAGAGGGGTTAATCATAAGTGGGAGGCTTGTCCAAGGAAGGGCAGCACCCAAGCACCGGTCCACCCACATATCAAATTATCAAAGTAACGAACGCGAATCATATGAGCATGATGAAAACTAACTTGACAGTCATTCCCATGTTTCCTCGGGAGCGCTTTGCTTTATATAAGTGTTCGTCCAGGCTTGTCCTTTGCTACAAAAAGGATTGGGCCACCTTGCTACACCTTAGTTACTTTTATTACTTGTTACCCATTATGATTTATCTTATCACAAAACTATCTGTTACCGATAATTTCAGTGCTTGCAGAGAATACCTTGCTGAAACCACTTGTCATTTCCTTCTGCTCCTCGTTGGGTTTGACACTCTTACTTATCGAAAGGACTATGATAGATCCCCTATACTTGTGGGTCATCAGACTTTAATCAGGATTAAATGGGACCCAGTTGACATCCCTAGATGAAAGGCAGTGTACCACCGCTATATTTAGGTTGCCAAGGCATCTAAGCAGTTGAAATAATCTGAGAAAGCACTTAACAGTGTGGCCTCACATAAACTACGAAGACAGTCTTGTGATGAAGTTCATAGAAAAAGTTAAGAAGTTAAATGAACTAGGCATGCATTTCTTTATGATAGTACAATAGGCACTGCTGACATATTGGCCAACTCAGGCATAGCCTAATAAGTAACAAACAAGCATTCGAATCAAGCAATACAACAAAGTAGACAATTGAACTATTTGTAATTCTGTAGGATTACAGGTTGAGGGCACAAGCCAAGAAAGTAGCCCACACGTATTACATTTCACATCTACTAAAACACACTGGATTACCATATGTTGCTGTGAAGCCTCGCTGCTGTTGCAACGTTCTTTGAAGATATCGTCAACACCCCATGGTTGCAAATCTAGTTGTTGTAGCTTATTCTGCACCCTCTATTTAGGTAAAATTAATTTTAATCGCATGCACTGGTTCAAATTGATCATCAATGGTTAGTCTAAACTAATGAAAGAAGGGTGTGTGCTTACACGACAATATATGTGCTTCACTCTATTTTTATGCTTGTTCGAGGTGCCAGCCCCAAAAGAACAAATATTTTGCTTGATGGGGTTATCAGCTCCATAATTAATAGAAGCATCAAATTAGTCATGCAACTTGGGAAGATCAAGAACGCACAAAAAAGTAATGAACAGAGGCTGGGAGCAGTGATGTAATAGCTAGCATCGGAAAATGTAGGGTAAAACGAACAAAAAGCAGCGAAACCACAAGCTAGTTTGCTGATGTGTAATTAAGCATAGAGAACATGAAGCAGTCTGATGTAACCAACAGGTGGCATCAGAACAACACCATTGTCATAAATATAGCATGCAAGAAGTAAAATAGTAGGCGGTGATATCTAGGAAGTACAATAATACTTAGGACAAAACAAAAGCATTGTAACTATATGTGCACTGGTTTTTAATTTAGCACATGTAACATGTTCACTGCTAGAAGTATGGTCCTACAGGTGCAAGCAGAATGACGCGTCTCATGAAAAATTGAATGATGCCCTGAAGAAATTCAAAGGTGAGGTGCTTATGCTAAGAAAGTGAACGTAGGCACCAGCCTTTGGATAATAGTACCTGATTCTCGACGGCGTATGGGTATCGTTGTCATACTTGATAGCTAAGGATCGTCGATGGTGCTCGTGTTGCGGTTGAGTTTGGGCCGGCTGTCATCGTTGCTGAAGCGGGTCCAGTGCTTCAGTTGCGACGCTTGTCGACATACAAGAAAGCTCATCTGTGGTAAGTGAACAGATCCATGATAAAGAAGAGAAAAACCAAAGGAGTACAAATCGAAATAACCTGATGAGCCTGCGGCGTAAGTAAAGCAGGGCCGGTGGAGTTGAATATGGCGTCCGTGGAGCGGGTCCAGTGCAGTGGACGAAGGCGTCGGCGAAGCACATCCGGCGCGGTGTACAGTGCTTTCGGTGAGGCGGATCTGTTGCAGCGGACGAGGGCTTGTATGAAGGGCCAGCGATGGTGTGGACGAGGGAGTCGGTGAAGGGCCTACACTATGGTGGACGAGGGCACTGGTGAAGCAAATCCGGTGAGGTGGACCATGATGGCGGTCAAGGAGATCTGGAGCGGTGGACAAGCCAGTCGCTGAAGCGGCTTCGATGAAGTGGTGAGTTGGCAGTTGGGGGTTCCAAGGTGCGGAAGGTAGATCCGGCGGGGTGTGAGGTCCACCGCTGCGGCGGTGGACTAGATTCAGTGGCTTGGTGTGGTTGGGGGGCGGGGAGGGGAAGGTCTCTGGGGAAGAATGTTGGGGCAAAGAGGGGAAAACAATGGAGTTACCAAAGCAGCCCTTTTTCGTTCAGTTGGCAGGGGGTAAAACAGGAATATCATGGGGCTAAACTTTCGGGCGGGAGATATTTTGATGTGAGCGGGAAGTTTTTTTGAGGATCGTGAGCGGGAAGTTTGAAAGCTTTTGGCGACTGAAATTAAGTGTTCTGCTCTTGTACGGCCGACTATGATATCATGGCTGAGAATTTATTTGTTTTGCACGCAAAAAAATTAAGTGTCTCCAACTCGAAACTGAGATTGTCCATTCAATTCAAATATGGATCGTTGAGCTAGTGGAAGCAAATACCGTCATATGGTCCATTTCAAATGAAATTCCAAATGTGTTTATCGTAAATATGATGACAAAAAATTGTGTATGTGTATGAATAAAGTGGATGATTATAAGGTTTGAACATGCCCGTATGTGTATATCTCTAGGTTTGATATATGAATTTGAAATCATGAAATCCCAGCTTAAAAAATGTACCTTCGTTTAAATGAATTACAAAAGCTAATGATGGAGTCGAATTCCAAAATTCCAATCTTAGGTTTGTAATTCTGGTACTTCAAAGTATATCACGCATGTTCAAAAGTATCGTTATCTCATAGTCCAAACTGTGAAACAAATTGATCAACCATGAGTGCACACACTATTGATCATATATATCTCAACTATGCTAAAGTCTCTCAAATATAGACACCTCACTCTTTATCTGAAGCCCCCTCCCCCCACAAGTCGTTCTCTCCCCCGGACACAAACACACGAGCACATTAACACCCCTCTCTCTTCTAAGTCCGGACCCCAATATAGGTCTCTATCACTTTGTCTCTCGGGCATGCACACATCTCTTCCCCCACTCTCTAGGTCTACCGGCATCTCTCTTTCCCAAGCACACGCACTATATGTTGGGGAACGTTGCATGAGAAACAAAAAATTTCCTACGCTCACCAAGATCAATCTAGGAGATGAACATCTACGAGAGGAGAGATTGCATCTACATACCCTTGTAGATCGCTAAGTGGAAGCATTAAGAAACGCAGTTGATGTAGTCTAACATCTTCGTGATCCAATCACGACCCGTCCCGCGAACTCCCAATACAAATGCCGAACGGACGACACCTCTGCATTCAACTACGTACGGCTTGATGACGCATTCACCTCGTCGATCTAGTGAGCGATGGTGAAGTAGTAGCTCGAGTCCTCCGGCAGCACGACGGCGTGGTGGCGGTGGTGGTGGAGAAATCTCAGCAGAGCTTTGCTAAGCACTACAGAGAAGAAGATGGCTACGAGGGAGAGGAGGAGCAGCGCCATGGCACGTATAGATCTGTATCTCGGTGCGGCTGCCCTCTCTCTACCTCTCTATATATAGGAGAAGGGAGGAGGGGGTGGCGCCCCTAGGGTTTCCCCTAGGGGGGCGGCGGCCAGGGCAGATGGGATCTCCCCTAGGGAAACCCTAGGGTGACTTGCCCCCCAAGCCAGGTGGAGGCTTGCCTCCCAAGCCAGGAGGCGCCCCACCACCCCTGGTCACGTGGGATGGGGTAAGAGGAGCGCTCAGCCCCTTAGTGGGCTGGTTTGCCCCTACCCCTTGGCCCATGAGGCCCCCAACACTTGCCGGGACCCCCCGAAACCCCTTTTGGGCATGCTGGTCATCACCCGGTACCCCCGGAACAATTCCGGACTCCAATACCCTTCGTCCAATATATCAATCTCCACCTCCTGACCATTATGGAGTTCCTTGTCATGTCCGGGATCTCATATGGGACTCCGAACAACCTTCGGTAACCACCATAATGACTCAACTATACTTATATCGTCACCAAACGTTAAGTGTGTAGACCCCGCGGGTACAAGAACTATGCAGACATGACCGAGACACCTTTATGATCAGTAACCAATAGCGGGATGATGACCCAGAAGTATAGGGGATCTATCGTAGTCCTTTCGATAAGTAAGAGTGTCGAACCCAACGAGGAGCAAAAGGAAATGATAAGCGGTTTTCAGCAAGGTATTCTCTGCAAGCACTGAAATTATCGATAACAGATAGTTTTGTGATACGATAAGTTGTAACGGGTAACAAGTAATAAAAGTAAACAAGGTGCAGCAAGGTGGCCCAATCCTTTTTGTAGCAAAGGACAGGCCTGGACAAACTCTTATATAAAGCAAAGTGCCCCCGAGGACACATGGGAATATCGTCAAGTTAGTTTTCATCATGCTCATATGATTCGCGTTCGTTACTTTGATAATATGATATGTGGGTGAACCGGTGCTTGGGTGCTGCCCTTCCTTGGACAAGCCTCCCACTTATGATTAACCCCTCTCGCAAGCATCCGTAACTATGAAAGAAGAATTAAGGTAAACCTAACCATAGCATGAAACATATGGATCCAAATCAGCCCCTTATGAAGCAACACATAAACTAAGGTTTAAGCTTCTTTCACTCTAGCAACCCATCATCTACTTATTACTTCCCAATGCCTTCCCCTAGGCCCAAATAATGGTGAAGTGTCATGTAGTCGACATTCACATAACACCACTAGAGGAGAGACAACATACATCTCATCAAAATATCGAACGAATACCAAATTCACATGATTACTTATACCAAGACTTCTCCCATGTCCTCAGGAACAAACGTAACTACTCACAAAGCATATTCATAATCATAATCAGAGGAGTATTAATTATCATTAAGGATATGAACATATGATCTTCCACCGAATAAACCAACTAGCATCAACTACAAGGAGTAATCAACACTACTAGCAACCCACATGTACCAATATGAGGTTTCGGGACCAAGATCGAATACAAGAGATGAACTAGGGTTTGAGAGGAGATTGTGCTGGTGAATATGTTGATGGAGATTGACCCCCTCTCGATGAGAGGATCGATGGTGATGACGATGGCGATGATTTCCCCCTCCCGGAGGGATGTTTCCCCGGCAGAACAGCTCCGCCAGAGCCCTAGATTGGTCCTGCCCAGGTTCCGCCTCGAGACGGCGGTGCATGTCTCGGAAGCTTCCTTATGATTTTTTCCAGGGTAAAAGACACCATATAGCCAAAGATGGGCACCGGAGGCCTGCCAGGGGGCCCACAAGGTCAGGGGGCGCGCCCAGGGGGGTGGGGTGCGCCCTCCACCCTTGTGGCTGGCTGGTGGCCCCCCTCTGGTTCTTTCTTCACCCAATATTTTTATTAATTCCAAAAACATGCTCCATGAAGTTTCAGGACTTTTGGAGTTGTGTAGAATAGGTCTCTAATATTTGCTCCTTTTCTAGTCCAGAATTCCAGCTGCCGACATTCTCCTTCTTCATGTAAACCTTGTAAAATAAGAGAGAATAGCCATAAGTAATGTGATATAATGTGTAATAACAGCCCATAATGCAATAAATATTGTCATAAAAGCATGATGCAAAATGGACGTATCAACTCCCCCAAGCTTAGACCTCGCTTGTCCTCAAGCGAAAGCCGATATCGATAGATATGTCCACATGTTTAGAGATAGAGGTGTCGATAAAATAAAATACGGACATGAGGGCATCATGATTATCTTTAGAACAACAACATATAATGCCATATAGTTTGTTATGCTAAAGTAACAATTCATTCACAAGGTAAAGTATGAATCAAAAACTTCATTGAAAACTAACAAACTATGATCTCAGTCATTGAAGCAATTGCAATTTATCATGACGTCGGAAAGAGTCAAATAAGAGCGTTTTAGCAAGTCCACATACTCAACTATCATTTAGTCTTTCACAATTGCTAACACTCACGCGATACTTATGGGTACAATGTTTCAATCGGACACAGAGAAAGATAGGGGCTTATAGTTTCGCCTCCCAACCTTTTACCTCAAGGGTAATGTCAATGATAATACTTTATCAAAACCTACATCCGAGTGGATATATATATATATATCCAGATCTTTCCAACACATAGTTCTTGCCAAAGGAAAAAGTATAAAAAGGAAAGGAGATGATCACCATGACTCTTGCATAGGAGATAAAAGTAAAAGATAGGCCCTTCGCAGAGGGAAGCAGAGGTTGTCATGCGCTTTTATGGTTGGATGCACAAAATCTTAATGCAAAAGAACGTCACTTTATATTGCCACTTGTGATAGGGACCTTTATTATGCAGTCCATCGCTTTTATTTCTTCCATATCACAAGTTCGTATAAAGCTTATTTTCTTCACACTTATAAATCATGCATATTTAGAGGAGCAATTTTTATTGCTTTGCACCGATGACAACTTACTTGAAGGATCTTACTCAATCCATAGGTAGGTATGGTGGACTCTCATGGCAAAACTGGGTTTAGGGATGTTTGGAAGCACAAGTAGTATCTCTACTTGGTGCAAAGAATTTGGCTAGCATGAGGGGGAAAGGCAAGCTCAACATGTTGGATGATCCATGACAATATAACTTCTATTCAGATATAAGAAAACATAACTCATTATGTTGCCTTCCTTGTCCAACATCAACTTTTTAGCATGTCATATTTTAATGAGTGCTCACAATTACAAAAGATGTCCAAGATAGTATATTTATATGTGAGGCCTCTCTTTCTTTATTACTTCCTATTAATTGCAACGATGACCAAAACTATGTTTGTCAACTCTCAACAACTTTTATGCATCATACTCTTTATATGTGAAGTCACTACTCTCCATAAGATCAATATATGATCTTTTTATTTCTTTTTCTTTCTTTTATTTAATTCCCTCAAGATCATAGCAAGAAAGCAAAGCCATTCACTCATAACTACTCTTTATTATATATCTCACGGACTCAATTACATAGAGGGAACATAAAGCAAAACTCAAAGCTTGATCAAACTAAAACTTTATTCTACTAGATCAAGATATAACCAAAAGGATCAAACTAGAAAAACAATAAAGATAAAGGTGTGATGGTGATACGATACCGGGGCACCTCCCCCAAGCTTGGCAGTTGCCAAGGGGAGTGCCCATACCCATATATTTTGATCTCTTTCTTCGAAGATGGTGATGAAGGAGTTGTTGATGAAGCAGGTTTCTTCCTTAGCTTGCGCTTGAGGATAGAATTTTCCTCCCTTAAGTAATCGATCTCCTGCTCAAGACTTAGTATCTTTTTACATAGTTCCTGTTTGCTTTCCTACAAGAGACGAAAAGGGATAAACTCGATCTTAGGTTTCTTTGCTTTATTAGGGAGACTCGACTTTTTGAACTCCACATGCATGTCCCCAGGCTGAGGTAGTGGGACTTCATCTTCATCTGAGCTTCTCTCCTCCTTTCCCTTGGGATCATAGTCTTCTTCTTCTTCCGTGGTCCAACCACAATGCTTCAAATCCCCGTAGACTTTGGGGTCTGCAATGTAATCAGCCACATAGCTTTCTCCCTCCGAATCCTGGGATGACATATTGCTCTAGATCTGCTACAGAAACAACTCAAAACGAGAACAGAGAATTTTGTCGTGGTACGGTGGTCAAACCTTCGGAAGATTATATAATGGATTTTTACCGACCAATGGAAGTATTCTGCAAGAAAATGGAGTTCGTAGGGCACACGAGGTGGCCACAAGGTCGGGGGGCGCGCCCTCCACCCTTGTGGTGGCCTCGTGTCTCTTTCAGACTACTTTTAATTTTCCTAATTTTTTAAATATTCCAAAACAAAGAAAATTTATCATTGGAAATGTTTTGGAGTCGGTTTACTTACCGTACCACATACCTATTTCTTTTCGGAGTCTGAAACATTCTAGAAAGTGTCCCATATGTACTCCTCCGGGGTTACGATATCAATTATATTGGTCTCAACATTTATGGGAGTACCTGAGATATAATGTTTAAGTCTTACCACCTTCGGATTTTTACCTTCGGCGTTGTTGATTTTTATTGCACCAGAACGATGGACCTCCTCGATGATGTAAGGGCCTTCCCATTTAGAGAGAAGTTTTCCTGCAAAAAATCTTAAACGAGAGTTGTATAGCAAAACGTGATCACCTACATTAAACTCTCGCTTTTGTATCCTTTTATCATGCCATCTTTTAACTTTTTCTTTAAACAACTTGGCATTCTCATAGGCTTGGGTTCTCCATTCATCAAGTGAGCTAATGTCAAATAACCTCTTCTCACTGGCAAGTTTGAAATCATAACTGAGCTCTTTAATAGCCCAATAAGCTTTATGTTCTAGTTCAAGAGGTAAGTGACATGCCTTTCCATAAACGATTTTATGCGGAGACATTCCCATAGGATTTTTATATGCAGTTCTATAAGCCCATAATGCATTGTCAAGTTTCTTAGACCAATTCTTTCTAGATCTATTAACAGTCTTTTGC
Organism: Triticum aestivum; assembly: GCF_018294505.1. Lineage (NCBI taxonomy): Eukaryota > Viridiplantae > Streptophyta > Magnoliopsida > Poales > Poaceae > Triticum > Triticum aestivum. The sequence continues at coordinate 93,452,682 of NC_057811.1, read as the reverse complement.
AAAATTAATTTAATTTCTCTATTGCTCAATTCTACTTGACCACTAGACCGAGGGTTATAAGGGGATGCAATTCTTTGATTAACATCATACTTAGCAAGCATTTTACAGAAATCACCATGAATAAAATGTGAACCACCATCAGTCATTAAATATCTAGGGACTCCAAACCTCGGAAAAATAACTTCTTTAAGCATCTTAATAGAAGTGTTATGATTAGCACTACTAGTTGGAATAGCTTCTACCCACTTAGTAACGTAATCAACAGCAACTAGAATATGTGTATACCCATTAGAGGAAGGAAAAGGTCCCATATAATCAAAGCCCCAAACATCAATTGGTTCAATAACAATGAATAATTCATAGGCATTTCCCGACGTCTATTGATATTACCAATTCTTTGACATTGATCACAAGACAAGACAAACTTACGGGCATCCCTAAAGAGGGTGGGCCAATAGAAACCGGATTGCAATACCTTATGTGCAGTTCTATCTCCAGCATGGTGTCCTCCGTAAGAATCAGAGTGGCACTTGCGTAGGATTTGTTCCTGTTCATGCTCAGGTATACAACGTCTAATAACACCATCTACTCCTTCTTTATAAACATGTGGATCATCCCAAAAGTAATGTCTTAAATCATAGAAAAACTTTTTCTTTTGCTGGTATGTGAAACTAGGTGGTATAAATTTAGCAACAATATAATTAGCATAATCAGCATACCATGGAGCATTACGAGAAGCAATTATGACATTTAATTGCTCATCAAGAAAGCTATCATCAATAGGTAGTGCATCATCAAGAACATTCTCTAACCTAGACAAGTTGTCTGCAATGGAGTTCTCAACTCCCTTTCTATCAACAATGTGCAAATCAAATTCTTGCAGCAAGAGAACCCATCTAATAAGTCTAGGTTTAGCATCTTTCTTTTCCATAAGATATTTAATAGCAGCATGATCAGTGTGAACAATTACTTTAGAATCTACAATATAAGGTCTGAACTTATCACATGCAAATACAACTGCTAAAAATTCGTTTTCAGTGGTGGCATAATTCCTGTGGGCACTGTCTAGAGTTTTACTAGCATATTGAATAACATTTAATTTCTTATCAACTCTTTGTCCTAGAACAACACCAACAACATAATCACTAGCATCACACATAATTTCAAAGGGTGAAATCCAATCAGGTGGCTGAACAATAGGTGCAGAAATCAAGGCTTTCTTAAGTATTTCAAATGCTTCTACACAATCATCATCAAAAACAAAAGGAATATCTTTTTCTAAGAGATTAGTGAGAGGCCTAGAAATTTTAGAGAAGTCTTCAATAAACCTCCTATAGAAGCCAACATGACCAAGGAAACTTCTTATACCTTTGATATCTCATGAAGTCTCTATCACACACACGATGACTCGCTTCCCTTGCGTCTCTGTACATATGCCACTTTTGAACAACATCAACCTTTTCTCCCTATCTATACGCCACTTCTGCACACAAACGACCCCTCTCTCTCCCTCGCTAGATCTCTCTCTCGCTCTCACACCCCTCTCCCACACACACTCGATGTCTCTTCCAAATAGTCTGCTCCCCGCCCGCACCCATGCTATCCCGCTACTACACATGTCTTTCTCTCTCTTTGACACACATGTCACACCATTCCCCCTTCCCTACTAGGTTTACATCATTAGTGGTCTCTCTTCTCCACATACATACACACCCTCACACACACACACACGCGCACAAACACACACAGACACGCACAAACACCCATCTATCTGGATCCTTGTTTTAAGACACACACCCTTGCATATTCTCTCCAGCTCTAGGTATGTATATATCCCCCTGTCTCTAGCCCACATGCACACCAAAATTCTCCATCTCTCTAACTTACACATGTCTCCCCATGTCCGCATGTGTATCTCACACAGTCACTCTCTGATTATGTCTATGTGCCTCCATGTTACACAACACAAAGCCCCATGCACATGTCTCTACTATCCTCCACACACAGAGACACAACTAATCTCTTATCATTGCCTCAGTCTCTACACATATCACACACGCACGCACCGTCTCTCTCTCTCGCACACATGCTCAACCAAGCTTTTCTCGTGAATAACTTACCATCTATTCATCAACACTCATGGCAGTACGACGAACACGAGACGTGAAAAAGAATAAATCTACACGTGCGTAGACCACCTAGTATGACTACTGGGACTAGAGCGAGGCGAAAGCGCGCCGCCGTTACCCCCTCCTTATCGGCGACGGGAAAACCTTTGTTTTACACAATCGAGAAGTCATTGTGCTAAGGCCCCACATGCTCAGCCGTTGAATAGAATGTAGATCCAAGTTTATGGAAACAAGTATCGATAATACGTTTGTATCTCCATAGTCCCTCCGGTCCTTTTTACTCTGCATATTAGATTTCTGTCAAGTCAAACTTTCCAAAGTTTGACCAATTTTATGTTAAAGAATACCAACATCTACAATACTAAACATATATACTATGAAACTACATTTCATAATGAATCTAACAATATTGATTTGATATTGTGAATGTTGGTACTTTTTCCTATAAATTTGGTCAAAGTAGAGATAGTTTGACTTCGGACCAAACTTATATGCGAACTAAAAAGGACCGGAGGGAGTACTTATATCTCTTCTTATAAAAAAACCAAGTTGGTGATGATGGTATGCCTGCCATCTTGCAATATAGACCGTCCGATCTGTATCTGACGGATAGAAATTGAACTAAAAGATACCCGCACCTCTCTCCACATTTGCAGACAAGGCCTTCCCTCGTTCATCCTTATCTCCCACAACCTCATTGTTGAGCAATTAGAAAAGGAAGCCTCTAGAACAAACTGGCATGGTGGTCGCTGCCGGCATCATCCATCCCCATGCCTCCGCTCAGTCCGACCACCAATCACCACCACACCCTACTCCTCCTCACCTTATCTCTCCTCTTTCTCGAGATATCATTGTTGGGGAACGTAGTAATAATTCAAAATTTTCCTACGTGTCACCAAGATTAATCTAGGAGATGCTAGCAACGAGAGAGAGAGAGTGGGTGCATCTTCATACCCTTGAAGATCGCTAAGCGGAAGCGTTACAAGAACGCGGTTGATGGAGTCGTACTCGCGGCGATTCAAATCGCGGAAGATCCGATCTAGCGCCGAACAGACGCCGCCTCCGCGTTCAACACACGTACAACCCGGGGACGTCTCCTCCTTCTTGATCCAGCAAGGGGAGAGGAGAAGTTGAGGGAAAGCTCCGGCAGCACGACGACGTGGTGGTGGAGCTTGCGGTTCTCCGGCAGGGCTTCGCGAAGCACTACGGAGGAGGAGGAGTTGGAGGAGGAGAGGGCTGCGCCAAGGGAAGGGGTGTCAGGCAGCCCTCCCACCCCCACTATTTATAGGAGAAGGGGAGAGGGGGCGGCGGCCAAGGGGAAGCCCTAGATGGGTTTTGGGCGCCCCCACCCCTAGGAGACTTGCCCCCCAAGCCAGGAGGGGCGGCTGCCCTAGGGGAGGCGCCCCCACCTCTCCTGGTTACGTGAGAGGGGTTGGGAGGGGCGCACAACCCCTTAGTGGGCTGGTTTGCCCCTTCCCCTTGGCCCATAAGGCCCCCAACGCTTGCCGGGGCCTCCGAAACCCCTTTCAGACATGCTGGCCATAGCCTGGTACCCCCGGAACACTTCCGGACTCCAATACCCTTCGTCCAATATACCGATCTTCACCTTCGGACCATTCCGGAACTCCTCATGACGTCCGGGATCTCATCCGGGACTCCGAACAACCTTCGGTAACCACATACTATTTCCCATAACAACTCTAGCGTCACCGAACCTTAAGTGTGTAGACCCTACGGGTTCGGGAACCATGCAGACATGACCGAGACACCTCTCCGGCCAATAACCAATAGCGGGATCTGGATACCCATATTGGCTCCCACACGTTCCACGATGATCTCATCGGATGAACCACGATGTAGGGGATTCAATCAATCCCGTATATAATTCCCTTTGTCCATCGGTATGTTACTTGCCCGAGATTCGATCGTCGGTATCCCCATACCTCGTTCAATCTCGTTACCGGCAAGTCTCTTTACTCGTTCCGTAACGCATGATCTCGTGGCTAACTCCTTAGTCACATTGAGCTCATTATGATGATGCATTACCGAGTGGGCCCAGAGATACCTCTCCGTCATACAGAGTGACAAATCCCAGTCTCGATTCGTGCCAACCCAACAGACACTTTCGGACATACCTGTAACGCACCTTTATAGCCACCCAGTTATGTTGTTACGTTTGATACACCCAAAGCACTCCTATGGTATTCGGGAGTTGCACAATCTCATGGTCTAAGGAAATGATACTTGACATTAGAAAAGCTCTAGCAAACGAACTACACGATCTTGTGCTATGCTTAGGATTGGGTCTTGTCCATCACATCATTTTCCTAATGATGTGATCCCGTTATCAATGACATCCAATGTCCATGGTCAGGAAACCATAACCATCTATTGATTAACGAGCTAGTCAACTAGAGGCTCACTAGGGACATGTTGTGGTCTATGTATTCACACATGTATTACGGTTTCCGGTTAATACAATTATAGCATGAACAATAGACAATTATCATGAACAAGGAAATATAATAATAACCATTTTATTATTGCCTCTAGGGCATATTTCCAACAATCATTAATTAGTTTGTACATATGGAATTAGTTCCGCATGGGTCAATCACAACAGGTGTTTTATAAAAAATGCATCTTGATGTTCCGTGCAATGCACGGGCATCTTGCTAGTACTCCTATAGAAGACTTAGTTGGTGATGATGGTGTGTCTACCATCCGTCATTTCTGACTATTAGATCTACATCTAATGACTCTGAGGTAAGTTGTTGCCTTTTCTCAAGAACATCCCACTTCTCTACCAATTTGCAGAGAAAACCCTTAATTAGTATCTTAAAACCAACCACATCCCTCCCTCACCTAACCAAAACATCCCAAGGAATATATTCTGACTGAAACATAATATATTTCTAGTGATATATGTATATCAAAATTAGAGTGTTTTCTATCAAGTTTGTGAATAAGTATTATTCTAATTATGATCCGTTGCAACGCACGTGCACATTGCTAGTATTTCCAACCATGAAAAAAAATTGCTAGTATTTCCATAGTTTTGAGTTTTCCATCAAGATATTAGTCACTCATGGTTCATATTTAGATTGAATTACGTACACATAGGCACTATGTAACTAGCTGTGCTTATTGGCTTCCAAAGCTTGACTTTCACTCCTACTTACAGTATGTAGGGTATTTAACAAAAAACCACCACTTTCAACCAGCCCTAGGAAGAAACTATTGTACAAAAAATAGCAAAAACATACCCAAAATTTCTTAATCCATGCCAAAAAACTACTACCTAGTGCCGATTAGGCTCGTTTAAACCCGTTTATGACAGGGTTGTCCCACACGTCCTTGCTGATGAGGCAGCTTAAAACAACACATTCTGTTTGACCGTTGACACGAGGGACCCACATATGACCTTCTATCATGTTCTTCCTCCTCCAATCATTATTTTTCCTGAGCATTACTTCAAACAGTCATTATGTGTATTCGTCGGTGGCGCTGGTGATGAGCGAGCTGGCCGCCTCTCTGCCGGACAGGCCAGACACTGTGCTGGCCTTTGCACGGGTTGGCTGGCTAGCCCGAGTGTGGCTCACGCGTGAGCAAGCCGCCGCGCTGGCCTTCGCTCGAGCTAGATGGCTAGCCTTAGCGCGGCGTGCGCGAGCAAGCCGTCGCACCACCGTGCCAACCTAGCTAGAAAACCTTGCAGACAACTAGCTGGATGCATCCAACAGGGTGTGTGCTATCTTGGCTAGCTAGCGGCCGCGAGCGCTGGATGGAGCTGGCATCCGGGCTGCCGCAAGATGGGCTCCATGCTGCCGGCGCTTTTGACCTTGCCTTTTGCCGGCGGCGGTAGGTGCATCCCATGGCCGAGGATGACTAGGTGGACGGGCCGGAGGTAGGAGGTCACTCGGGGATTTTTATCCAGACTGACATGTAGGTCCCACAAGTCATAACGCCTAACTTGCCGGTCAAATAGAAGGCGTTGACTTAAGGGGCGACATGGGTTGAAACGTGCCTATAATGGCAGTTGGTAGTTTATTGCGACAGATTAAGAAATTTTCGGTATGTTCTTGCTAATTTTTGTAGAGTAGTCGTTTCTTGGTAGGGATGGTTCGTAAGTGGTAGTTTCTTGGTATTAGTGGTTGATAACCCACAAGTATAGGGGATCGCAATAGTTTTCGAGGGTAGAGTATTCAACCCAAATTTATAGATTCGACACAAGGGGAGCCAAAGAATATTTGTAGGTATTAGCAGCTGAGTTGTCAATTCAACCACACCTGAAGATTAATTATCTGCAGCAAAGTGATCAGTAGCAAAGTAGTTTGATAGTTTTGATAGTAGTGACAGTAGCAATAGTAACGGTAACAATGATAGCAGTATTTTGTAGCAAGTGCAACAGTAACAGTAGCAGTGGTAACTTAGCAAGAACAATATAAGATAAATTTGTAGGCATTGGGTCGGTAACTTGTTGGATGATATTCATCATGAGTCAGTTATAACCTAGGGAGATACGACACTAGCTCCAGTTCGTCAATATAATGTAGGCATGTATTCCGTAAATAGTCATACGTGCTTATGGAAAGAACTTGCATGACATCTTTTGTCCTACCCTCCCGTGGCAGCTAGGTCCATATTGGAAACTAAGGGATATTAAGGCCTCCTTTTAATATAGAACCGGAACAAAGCACTAACACATAGTGAATACATGAACTCCTCAAACTACGGTCATCACCGGGAGTGGTCCCGACTATTGTCACTCCGGGGTTGCCGGATCATAACACGTAGTAGGTGACTATAACTTGCAAGATCGGATCTAGAACATGGATATAATGGTGATAACATAAACGGTTCAGATCTGAAATCATGGTACCCGGGTCCAAAGTGACAAGCATTAAGCATAGCAAAGTCATAGCAACATCAATCTTAGAACATAGTGGATACTAGGGATCAGGCCCTAACAAAACTAACTCGATTACACGATGAATCTCATCCAACTCCTCACCTACCAGCGAGCCTATGAAGGAATTACTCATTCCCGGTGGGGAGCATCATGGAATTGGCGATGGAAAAGGGTTGATGATGATGAAGAACGAAGATCCCCCTCTCCGGAGCCCCAACGGACTCCAGATCTGGCCTCTCGATGAAGAACAGGAGGTGACGGCGGCTCCGTCTCGTGGAACGCGATAATTCTTTCTCCCTGATTTTTTTCTGGAAAATAGGATTTTATAGCATCGGTTTCAGGGTCTGCGGGGCCACCAGGTGGGGACAACCCACCTGGGCGCGCCTGGTGAGGGGGCGCGCCCTGGTGGGTTGTGCCCACCCAGGTGCCCCCCTCCGGTAGGTCTTGGCTCCAGAAATTCTCTTATTTGACATAAAATTCCTCGCAAAGTTTCGCTCCATTCCGAGAACTTTTATTTCTGCACAAAAACAATACCATGGTAGTTCTGCTGAAAACAGCGTCAGTCCGGGGTTAGTTTCATTCAAATCATGCAAATTAGAGTCCAAAACAAGAGGAAAAGTGTTAGGAAAAGTAGATACGTTGGAGACGTATCGACTCCCCCAAGCTTAAACCTTTGCTTGTCCTCAAGCAATTCAGTTCATAAACTGAAAGTGAAAAAGAAAAACTTTTACGAACTCTTTTGCTCTTGTTTGCATAAATAAGCTTAAACAACACCCAGGTTTTCAGCCAATCATTATAACTAACCATGCCGAGAATAACTCTTAAAAATTATATTGACTCATATCAATGACATAATCAGCTAGCGAGCAATAATAAGATATCTCAAACAGCAACACGTTGTCAAAACAACCATGATATAATATGACAATAGTGGTATCTCGCTAGCCCTTTCTGAGAACGCAAAACATAAATGCAGAGCACCTCCAAAGTTCAAGCAACGACTAAACATTGTAATTCATGGTAGAAAAGATCCAGTCATGATGCACCCAACATTAGCTACACACAATGCATCAGCATGACAGCAGTGCTCTCAGGTTCGGGTGCTTATTTTAGAAGGTGATGACACAACATAAAAGTAAATAGATAGTCCCTTCGCAGAGGGAAGCAGTGATTAGCAGAGGTGCCAGAGCTCATGTTTTTAAAACAGAGGTAAATGATATTTTGAGACATGCACCCTTCTCATTTACTTCACGACCATCAGTTATCAATATCTTCCATGCTAAACATGCTAGTGGCGGTTCCCAAGTGGTAAAAGTAAAGGTTTACTCCCCCTCCACGAACAATCACACTCCACGGCTTGTCCGAAACAACGGGTGCCGTCCATACCAACAACAGTCCCGGGGGAGTTTTGTTTAATTATTTACGTTTTTAGTTCGGGACTGGGAATCCCTATTACCGCCCTTTTCTCATGCGATGGCGAGTGAATAAACACTCAACCTGAGAATAACGCGCTTAGCATGGAAGATACTGACCACCTCCTGTCGTTCCATGAACAATCCACGCACACAAAAAGGATATTTATTTGAAGTATTTAGAGGTGGCACGTGCAAATTTACTTAGGACGGCAGGGTAATACCGCATATAGGTAGGTATGGTGGACTCATTTGAATAACTTTGGGTTCAAGGTTTTTTGATGTACAAGCAGAATTCCCACTTAGTAAAAGCGAAGGCTAGCAATAGGTTGAGAAGCGGCCAGCTAGAGAGCGACAACGGTCATGAACATGCATTATGCATAAGTAACATTGGACACTAGCATGAGTAGGATATGAACACCATGAACATAAATATCATAGAGGCTATGTCGGTTTTGATTCAACTACATGCATGAACATGTGCCAAGTCAAGCCACTCGAACATTCAGAGGAGGATACCATATCATCATAATACATCACAATCATTTTAACGCAATGTTGATATCCAAGATAAATCATTATCCACTCCCAGCTACTTATGCATGGCATGAGAAACTATAATCTCTAATTGTCTTTGCAAACATGTTTAAATAATGGGCTGAATCATGGATACTAGGTTAAACATATTTACACAAAAAGAGCAAGTCGAGTTCATACCAGTTTCTCTCTGCCACGGCCAGTTCATCGAATGTCGTCATTATTGCCTTTCACTTGCACGACTGAATGATATGAAAATAATAATAGTGCAAGAATGTTGTGGACTAAGGTGGAATCTGCAAACATTTTATTCAACAGGAGAAGAGAAGGTAAAATGGGCTCTTAATTAGATTAACATTTATTCATACGAGAGCCACTCAACAATTTCATCGTTGTCGGGTGGTAGGTGGGACATATGCCAACGGGTGGCTTATCATTGTGGGAGCCAGTAAGACGTCGCCGGTGCCTGGAAATGGGATAAGGCGAAGACATGCACACCGGCGAATCTTACCCAGGTTCGGGGCTCTCCGTGGAGATAACACCCCTAGTCCTGCTCTGCGGGGTCTCCGCATGATCACTAGATCAACACAAGTAGCTACAAGTGCTCCTTGAGCTGTTTGGCTAGGGGAAGAAGAAGGGCAAGGCTAGCTCTCCTTTTCTCTCTATGTGGTGTGTAAAACTCTATGAGATCAAGCCTTTGCATGGGTGTCCCGGGGGATTTATATAGGCCTACCCCCCAGGGGTACAATGGTAATCCGGCTGGGTGCGGCTCCCAGCCGTCAGTGTCTGTGCTCGCCGGCTTCTCCGCCGGTCGTTGGGGCCTGCCGACTGGTGGGTCCCGCCGGCTGTCGGCCTCTTGGCCGACAGGCCGGCCCCACCGCCTGGGGACCTTGTCGGCGGCTGGTTACTGTTGCCTCGCCCCTGATGACGAGGGCTTTGTCGAGGTAAGCGTGGCTACAGTGCCGCCGCCTAGCGGGCTCTCACTGTAGCCTCACCTCGTCTTGTCTCCTTAATGATGCACATGTTTCGAGGGAGGGAGGTAGCCGGCTATTGGGAGCCGGCTAAGCCTCAGGCCGACTAGGGGAGGCCGGGCCGCCTTCGAGCGTCTCTCTGGCTGAAGGGGCCCGCAGCCCGCGGGCCGTACTGGCGCCTGTCGTGGGTGACGTCGTGGTCAACATGGCTATAGTGCCGCGCCGGACGGGGGATGGCTGACCCGTACGACGCCCTATGGCCATGCATGTTCCGGGATTCGGGGGTGGTAGGTTGTACTGCGGCCACGCCCCGTCCTATCACCGTTATGTGGGTGCAGCCCTGGTGGGTGTAGTCTTGGCCGGCGTCTGGGAGTCGGCCTTCTTCATGGCCGGCTTCTGGGAGTCGGTCCTCTTGGGCCCGGCTTCCTGGAGTCGGCCATCTCGTAGCTTTCTTCGGGAAGGTTTTTGAGGCCGGGTCGCCTTCTGGTAGTCGGCCTTGGGGATAGCCGGCCAGAGGAAGGTGGCCCCATGCTCTGGATGCTTGAAGGCTCGATTGGCCTGATAATTTTTCGAAGAGCCAGGGGGAGTCGGTTAGGCTACCCGTGGCCATTTACTCCGATAGTAGTCCCTGAAGCTGGTTGGGCTTCGAGGTTGAGAGGAGGTCGAGAAGCTCGGTCAGCTTCTTATCTTGACGAGCCAGCAGCTGAGAGCCGGCTTCGGTTGGGTGCGCCATCTTGGCGAAACTTTTGAAGTCTGAATGCGGGAGTCGGTTGGTGCGCGCGCCGGGTTGCGGGCCGGCCGCTCGCCACCCGCGTACCACGTGGCACCCTCCGGCTGAAAAAAGCCTGCCAACCCACGCGCGCAACAGGACGTCACCGCAGGCCGGGGGCCCATCACTCCTACGCCTAGGCCCAGGCGCGGATTCTCTGTGGCCCAAAGCGGTCCGCACGCCTTCCGGCGGCAGTTTCTGCACGTCGTTAGGGCGCAATAATCGCGGGACGTGGGGGAGTGGGCGCAGTTAATCCCACGTTCCCCCCACGCCTCACCTCCCCGGCTTCGCCGCACGAGGCTATAAGTAGGGGGAGGAGGGGAAGCGGCAGACGCTCGCACGCTCATCCTCTCTCCGCCATCTTCTTCCTCCTCCTTTCCATCGCAGCAGCATCTTGCCGCCGCACCGTCCCACCAATCTTCGCACCACCCCACAGCTTTGCCGCCGCGGGGCCATGCTTTCTCCGCCGCCGCACCCTTTCTCGCCAGCTTCTCGCCATCATGCAGTACGGCGGAGACTGGGACGGCTCCAACGTCCATACGGACCACATCGACTTCCTCCGCAAGACGCGGCGGTTGCCCGGCAAGGACCATGTGCGGGTCCGTCTCGCGCCGGAGAAGAAGATCACGCCGGCACCGGAGGAAGGCGAGCGTGTAATCTTTCACTCGCACTTCCTGCGCGGCCTCGGTCTGCCCGCGAGCGCCTTCTTCTGCTCCTTCCTCGAGTTTTATCAGCTCCAGCCGCACCATCTCACTCCAAACAGGGTGGTGCTGCTGTCCGCCTTCGTCACTCTGTGCGAGGGCTTTCTTGGCATTCTTCCCACCCTCGAGCTCTGAGGGGAATTCTTCCAAACCAAGCTCGGCACCCGCATGCAGGGCGTGCCGGCTCAGAACGGCGCCTTCATCGCGATGCGGAGGCCGGCAACCGACAACCCCTTCCCTGTCATCACGCTGATCCAGTCGGTGAAGTGGCTGGCAGAAATCATACTTCTACGTGAAGAACGTCGCCCCGCAAGGCGACTACGTCAACTTGCCGGCTTACGTAGCCAGCCCGCCGGCTGGGAGGCGGCCCCAGTGGTCCTATCGGGCCATGACGCTGTCGCCGGCTGGAGCCGCCGCCGTCGCCCGACTCCGGGTAATGATCCAGTCGGAGGGCCTGACCGGGTCCTACCTGCTGGCCGCCTTCGTCAAGCGCCGGGTGCTCCCGCTTCAAAGGCGCCCTCATCTGATCAGTCAGATGAGCGGCCAACTCGATCCGAGTCGGATGTGCACCAAGGAGATGCCTCATGACGAGGTGGATCATATGGTGAATTATCTCGCGAACTGCAAGCTCTCCGCAGAGTGGCAGTTTGGCAAGGAGCCGTACTCCCGTGCTCATCCCCCGCCTACGGTATGCTTTCTTTATCTTTTCTTCTTTTAGTTTTGTCACCAAGTTTTTCTTGGCCGACTCTGACCAGTCGGCACGTCTTGGCAGAGCCCTCTCCTTCGACCTGCGGCCGGGAGAGCGGGGGCGGATCGCCGATTTCTCCCCGACCGGGCGGAGCATGACTTGGAGGACCCCGACTTGGGGGCGGCTGCCATGGACGACAACACTGAGGCGGGAGGCGGCGAAGCAGGCGGCGACGCAGGCGGCTCCGGGCTTGGAGCCAGCTTCGACGACTGGCCGGATGACGACGAGGCGGAAATCGTCCCACGCCGAAAGCCGGCGTCCGACCATGGCGCGGGTTCCTCCGCCGCGCCGCCTGCTCGGGGTGGCGCGCAGAAGCGCTGGGCCGCGTCGGGCTTGTTCGGCAGTCGGCCGAAGAAGGCCAAGGGCAGGGCGGTGGCGACCAAACGGGATGAGGCGGCCGCGAAGACGGCCCCCTTCCGCAAGGTGGTGAAGCAGCCGCAAACGGTTTCGGCGTAAGTGTAGATTCTCTTGCATACTCCTTCTTCTTTTCTTGTCGATTTCTGAATCCTTGTCTTGTCTCAAAAATCAGGGCTCCGCTTTCTCTTGAGCGGGTTGCTGCCGCCTCCGTGGTTGGATCGCCGGGAGGATCCGGGAGCACCCGCCGTGTGGACCCCCGCGCCGAGCTTCAAGCGGCGATGGAGCGAAATGCGCGGGAGGCGTGGGAGGAGCAGGAGGCGGAAGAGCTGAGGGCGGCTGCCGCCAAGGCGGCGCAGGAGGAGGCGGAGGAGTCGGCGAAGGCACGTGCCGACGCGGCGGCCAAGGCCCAAGCAGAGGCTGCAGCCGCAGCGACAGCGGAGGGGGCCTTGCTTGTCACCCCCCTGCGTGTCGCGGCGCCCGAGATCCCGGAGCCCCCGCCGGAGGAAGCCGACGGCAACTTGCCGGGGTTGGAGAGGGAGGACGACGTCGTCGTCTAGGAGAGGGAGGCGGCACCGCCCTCGCCGACTAGGGTGGCCCAAGGCAGCCGGCCTAACGCGCCGCCTGCGTAATCGGCTGGAGGCGACCCGGCTGTGAGGACGGACCTGGTGGTCCGGTCGCCATCGCGCCAGCGCGCGGGGAAGGAAACTTCGGCTCCGGACCCGCAGAAGGCCGCGGGCTCTAGCTCGTCGGCCCAGGACGTGGAGACGGCCAGCGCCAGCTCGGGGTGGACACCGGGTGGTGGGACTGCCGTGGTGAATGTGGCGGCGCAAGAAGTCCAGAACCGGCTTCAGTCCCAGGCCGCAGTGCTGAGGCAGTATAATGACGAGTTCCTCGCGACACGGGCAGCCATTCGGGTGAGTCTTCCCATTTTTTGCTTCTTGATCTTGGTTTCTTCCGTGGGGGCGCGTCAGCGCACCCACTGGGTGTAGTCCCCGAGTTCCGAGTTGGCTGCTGAGCAGGCGGCTTGGAACTTCTTAGTAGGCTTTGTTTGCTATCTTGTTCTCATTCGCTTCTCTGTCCGACTTGCAGGACTAGCACAACCTCCGTGCGGCTGCCTTCAACTCCCAGGCTCGGGAGCTGACCCAGAAGACTGTTGATCTAACTAAGAGCCGGAGTAAGTGCTTCATCTTTTATCTCACGTGGGGGCGCGTCAGCGCACCCACTGGGTGTAGTCCCCGAGATTCGGCCGACTGCTGAGCAGTCGGGTCGGATCTTTCTTGACGACTTCTTTATTATTGCTCTTTTCTTCTCTGCCATATCTGCAGCGGCCAACGCCAAACTGAGGGAGCAGCTGGGTGGGACCCAGGCCGCCCTTCGGCTAAGGAAGCCGAGTTCGACGCCTTGGCTCAGGAGCATGACCGCCTGGTCAAGAAGCTGGCCGACCAGGAGGAGAGCCACAAGGCGGCCCTGAAGGCGGTGCAGGATAGCGAGGCCGCCCTCCAAGCCGAATATGAGACCGAGGCGGCGAGCTGGGCCGAGGCGAGGCAGTCGTTGATCAACGGCTACGGCCAGATCGAAGACTTGGTTGACGGTAGGCCGCCTTCTTCTTCGTTCCTTGCTTGCCGCTTGCCGTTTGGTTCATTCTCTAACTTGTATTTTTCTCTTCTTTCTCTTTTTCTTTCTTGTGCAGAGTACTTCCCTGGCTACTCTACTGCCGCCAACCAGGTCGTCGAGGCCCACCGTGAGGCGCAAAGGCAGGCTGGCGCTGAGATCGCGCCGAACGCTCGCCGGTCGCTTGAGGAACAGCTCCTGGCGATTCAAGCCTGCCTCCAGCCGGCTCACCGCATGCTCCGCCGGCTTCAACGTGTTGGGTCGCAGGTGCTGGCCGCTCTCTGGCCCGGCGAGGTGATTCCCCGCACCCCCAGTCGGACTGCCGACTGGCTGGAGGTAGCAGCCGGCCGCTTCGAGGCCTGGAAGGCTTCTGCAGCTCGGTCAGGCGCCAGGCGGGCGCTGGAGTTCGTCAAAGCCTGGTATCCTGAGCTGAGCTTGGACCAGCTGGCCACCTGGCGGCAGGAGGCCGACACGGAGCTGGAGCCGGCGCGGCCGGCTATCATCCAGCATGCCTCGGCGATCACCGACTACACCGACACCAGCGCCTTTGCTCCTGAGGTGGATGATAACGGCGTTGCCCAGCCGGAGGAGTGGTTCGGGCTGAACCCAGCAGATGGCGAGGACTCGGCGGAGGAGATCGACTCCAGCGACGAGGGCGAGGAGGAGGAGGAGGAGGGTGAAGACGCCATGCCAGATGGTGGAGCAGCCGGCCAGCCTCAGCTTGACCGTGCCTCCAGCAACAAGGCGCGTGCGAGCGCACCGCCTGCAGCCGGCGATGATCAAGCCGAGACTCGCCAGGCGGCCACTCCTCCAGCCGGCGCTGCCGTCTCCACCGACCAGCCCGGCTCCCCTGTTGCGCCCTTAGCCTAATCTGCCGCCTTTACTTTCCTGTTTTATTACTCTTTGAACAATATTTTGTTAAGTTTGCGCAGTTCCACCCACTGGGGGTGTATTCAAACTATATTGACTGCCGGCCTGTTGAAGGCCTTATGTGTAAATATAATCATGCATGTGTTTGGCTTTCCATTGTTCTTGCTTTTCATCCTTTGGCTGTTTCCTTTGCCGCCCTCCCTTGGTTGCCGCCTTCCCAGCCGGACAGCTGCTCTGCAGTCTGTGGCTGGAGAGGTGCTTGGCCGGTTGGGAGGGCAAGTACTCTAGCTTTCTTGGATTGTAGCGAAGTGACTGGGAAGCCGGCCAGCCGGCTGTTCTGACAGCCGGTAGGCGTGGTTGGAGGCCGGCTTGTGTTATATAAGTTCGTTAGTCCTTAGCCGTTTTTCGTGTGGGCATCCTTTCCTGCCTTTGGCTCTTGCCAGTCGGACAGTCGGTTCTTCGAGCTGCGACTTACAACAAGAGAGGGCTCGGGTGCTGGCACACTACTTGTCTGACTTCAGGTAGAACTTTTAATATAACTCAAGGCGGCCAGTCCCCGGGCCGACTAGTCGAACCCGGTGCCAGATAGAGAATCAAATGTAATAGTACATTCATGGGTATGACACTCGTCATTCATAGATAAAGGAGGGTAGTCCCCGAGTGCGCCTCGGGGGGCCCGTTGTCTTGTACTTAATACAAAAAGGTAGCGTGATACATACTGCTTTTAACTGTAAAATCTTCTCAGGAGATTGGCGTTCCATGGTCGTTCCGACTCCTTGCCGGAATCATCCCTCTTGCGTGCCCTCGGCTTCTGTGCGTCGATCAGGTAGTAGGAGTCGTTGCCTAGGGCCTTGCTGATGACGAAAGGGCCTTCCCAAGGGGCCGAGAGCTTGTGCTGGCCGGCTGTTCGCTGGATCAGCCGGAGCACAAGATCGCCTTCTTGGAAGGATCTTGGCTTGACCTTCCGGTTGTGGTAACGGCGCAAACCCTGCTGGTAGATGGCGGACCGGCTGAGTGCTAACAGCCGGCCTTCTTCCAGCAGGTCGACACCGTCTTCTCGCGCTTCCTTGGCCTCCGCCTCCGTGTACATGGTGACCCGAGGCGAGTCGAACTCGATGTCAGTTGGGATGACAGCCTCGGCACCATATACAAGGAAGAAAGGAGTGAAGCCGGTTGACTTGTTCGGGGTAGTACGCAGACTCCAGAGGACAGCCGGCAGCTCATCGAGCCAGCAGCCGGCCGAACGCTCCAGTGGTACGACCAGTCGGGGCTTGATGCCGGAGAGGATGAGGCCGTTTGCTCGCTCGACCTGGCCGTTTGACTGCGGGTGGGCAACGGACGCTAAGTCCAGTCGGATGCCCTGTGTCGCGCAGAAACGTGCCAGTGCTCCCTTGGCAAAATTCGTGCCGTTGTCGGTGATGATGCTGTGTGGTATACCATACCGAGTGGTGATGTCTGCGATGAATGTCACGGCAGTCGGCCCGTTCAGCTTCTTGATTGGCTTCGCTTCAATCCACTTGGTGAATTTGTCCACGGCGACAAGCAGATGTGTCATGCCGCCGCGGGCTGTCTTGAATGGGCCCACCATGTCCAGCCCCCAAACGGCAAAGGGCCAGGTGAGGGGGATGGTCTTGAGTGCAGAAGCCGGCAGGTGTTGCTTGGAGCTGAAGACTTGGCATCCTTTGCAGCATTTGACTAATTCCTTGGCGTCTTCCAAAGCAGTCGGCCAGAAGAAACCATGGCGGAAAGCTTTGGCGACAAGTGATCTTGAGGCCGCGTGGTGGCCGCATTCGCCTTGGTGGATATCCTTGAGGATTGCTATGCCCTTCTCTGGCTCGACGCAGCGCTGGAAGACTCCAGTGACGCTACGCTTAACAAGTTCTCTGTTTATTATTGCGTATGCTCCGGCTCGGCGTTGAACTAGTCTTGCCGAGATCTCATCAGTCGGCAGCTCTCTGTTTACTAGGAAGTTGAGGATGGGCTGGGCCCATGATGGAGCTGTGACTTCTTCTGTTGTCAGTACGGCTACTGTGACCCGGGTGGGTGGGTTGGGTGGTGAAGAGTTGGAGTCGGCCACCGCCTGTTGTGTCGTTGCAGTCCCCGGGCCGACTGCTGCAGTCCCCGGGCCGGGTTCTGAAGTCCCCGAGCCGGGTGCGACTACGGCAGTCCCCGGGCCGCTTGTCGAAGTCCCCGAGCCGCCTGCTGGGTTCCCCCAGTCGGATCCGACTGCATCAGGGGCAGGCGGTACGAAGATGGAGTCCGATTCTGGAGACGGCTTGACAGACGGTTTGAGGAGGCGCTGGAGAGAGACGCCGGTTGGTATAGCTTGTCGGGTGGAGCCGATCCGTGCCAGGGCATCTGCTTGCTCGTTGTCGGCCCGTGGCACGTGGAGGAACTCGCACCCTTCAAAGTATCCGCTGATTTGCTGGACGAGGAATCGATAGCTCGCCATGTTTGCGTCCTTGGCGTCCCAGTCGCCAGATGACTGCTGGACCACCAAATCCGAGTCGCCATAACACAGGATCCGGCGTATGCCGAGTTCTTTGGCTAGCCGGAGCCCGTGTATGAGCGCCTCGTACTCAGCCACATTGTTGGAGGCGGCAAAATGGATTTGCAATGTGTATCTGAGCTTGTCGCCCTTGGGAGAGGTGAGGACGATGCCGGCTCCCAAGCCGGTGCGCATCTTGGATCCGTCGAAGTGCATCCGCCAATGAGTGGAGTCGGGAGCCGGCGGTAGGTACTGGGTCTCGGCCCAGTCGACAAGGAAGTCGGCCAATGCTTGGGACTTGATGGCGGTGCGGGGCTGGTAGAAGATCGTGTAAGGAGCCAGCGCAATGGCCCACTTAGCCACCCGGCCGGATGCATCCCGGCTGCCTATGATCTCGGCAAGCGGGGCAGTGCATACGACCGTGATGGGATGCTCTTGAAAGTAGGGCTTCAGCTTCTTGGCGGCGAAGTACACTCCATAGCACATCTTCTGGTAATGCGGGTAGTTTTGCTTCGAGGTGGACAGTACTTCGCTTAAATAATATACCGGCCTCTGGACTAACTGAGCTCGGCCTTCTTCTGGGCGCTGGACCACGATGACTGTACTGACCACTCGGCTAGTCGCAGCAATGTAAAGGAGCATGGGCTCTTTCTCAGTCGGCGCTGCCAGGACAGGTGGTGTGGTCAGCATCTTCTTCAACTCGTGGAAAGCTTGGTCTGCTTGGTCGTTCCACTCGAAGTGGGTGGACTTCTTCATGAGTCGGTACAGGGGGAGAGCCTTCTCCCCTAGCCGGCTGATAAAGCGGTTTAGGGAGGCCAGGCACCCGGTAAACTTCTGAACGTCTCGCAACTTGGTAGGAATCTCCATTCTCTCTATGGCCTTGATCTTCACTGGGTTGCACTCAATGCCGCGTTCGGAGACCAAAAAGCCTAGAAGCTGGCCGGCTGGTACTCCGAACACGCATTTCTCAGGGTTGAGCTTGATCTGGAATCGGCGCAAGTTGGCAAATGTTTCTCTGAGGTCTTCCAGCAGGGTGCCGCGCTTCTCCGTCTTCACCACAATATCGTCTACATAGACGTGGGCATTTCTGCCGAGTTGCTTGAGGAGGCATTTCTGCATGCAACGCTGAAAAGTGGCACCGGCATTTCTCAAGCCGAATGTCATAGTCAGGTAGCAGAAAGCTCCGAATGGTGTGATGAAGGCGGTCTTCAGGCGGTCGGCTGGGTCCAACTTGATCTGGTGGTATCCTGAGTAAGCATCCAAGAAACTCAACAGCTCGCATCCGGCTGTGGAGTCTATCACTTGATCGATCCGTGGTAGGGCAAACGGATCTTTGGGGCAGGCTTTGTTGAGGCTGGTGTAATCTATACACATACGCCATTTATTGTTCTTCTTCAACACCAAGACCGGGTTGGCAAGCCACTCTGGAAAAACCACCTCCATAATGAAGCCGGCGGCCAGGAGCCGGGCTATCTCTTCTCCTACGATCCTTCTTTTCTCATCCGACAGTCGGCGGAGAGGCTGCTTGACTGGTTTCGCGTCCGCTCGGACGTGTAGCTTGTGCTCGGCGAAATCCTTCGGAACACCCGGCATGTCCTTTGGGGACCATGCAAAGATGTCCCGATTCTCACGGAGGAAGTCGACGAGCTCGCCTTCCTATTTACTGTCTAGGTTTGCACCAATGATAGCAAACCTCTCCGGGTTCTCCGGGTCCAGAGGTATCTTCTTCGTCTCCTTGGCCGGCTGGAAGGAGCCCCGAGCATCATATTCCTTGGGGCTGGGGGACAGGGCCGGCTGCTTGCCGGCCATGGCCACGACTCGGTCCAGCATCTTCTTCTCTTCAGCAATCACGAGGGACTCGGCCAGTCGGCTGCTGGCCGCAGCGCACTCGAAGGACTTCTTGTAGTCTCCGGCTATAGTGATGATCCCCTTTGAACTCGGCATCTTCATCTTGAGGTAGGCGTAGTGGGGCACGACCATGAACTTGGCCAGGGCAGGTCGGCCAAGCAAGGCATGGTAAGGGCTTTCTAGATCCACTACTTCAAACCAGATCGCTTCTCGGCGAAAGTGATCCTTGTCTCCGAAGAGAACATCCATCTTGATCTTGCCGATTGGGGAATAGGGCAGGCGGGGTACGATGCCATGGAACACAGTCCGGCTCGGCATGAGCTGCTTTGGCTTGAGGTTCAACTTCTCCATCGTGTCGCGGTACAGTATGTTGATGCTGCTTCCACCATCAATCAGCACGCGGGAGAAACGGGCAGCTTGCCTTTCCATCGCGAGGGTGGCGTCCAACACTAATGCGTAGGAGCCGGGAGACGACATCACCTCTGGGTGATCGGCCCGGCTCCAGCTGATAGGCCTTTCAGACCAAGGCATGAACTCGGGGTTGCTGGAGGCGACCGCGTTGACTTCTTGGTGCTGTCGGCGCCGACTGCGCTTGTCTTCAATCTGGCTCGTGAAGACGACGTAGGCGGCGTGCTCATCTGGGAACTCATCCTGAATGGCTCCGACTGCTGGTCGAACAGCCGGCTGCTGAGGGGCTGGAGGCGGCGGGCCAGGAGGCGGAGGCGGCACCAGCCCCTCGCCCTTGGAGATCCGTGTGGGCCAATGGAACTTCCGGGTCGTGTGGTTGGACGGCTTCGCGCCGCTGTGGAACTTGCAGGGGGCATCGAGAGTTTGCTCGTAGGAGAAGGCCGGCTGCCAAGCCGGCCTGCCGCCCTTCTTCTTGGGAGCGGGCCGCTCTTCGGGCTGTTCGTCTTCGACGGTGGCTACTTGCCGACTGGTGGAAGGCGGCATAGGGGCCTTGCGCTTGTGGTCGTTCTGGTAGGGGCGTCGGTTGGAGTCACCAGCCGGCGTCTTGGGAGCCGGAGCGAGCACCTTTCCAAAAGCGTCCACTCGAAGCTCGGTCTTCATTGAGGAGTCGGCCGTGGCGTACTTGTCTGCTATGATCAGCAGCTCGTCGAGGGTAGTCGGCTTGTCGCAGAGGAGTCGGTGCTTGAGGAGGGTGCCCTCTCGGCACCCGGCGGTGAAGTACTCTATGGCTTGAACCTCGTGCACCCCCTCGCAGGAGTTGCGGAGCTCGGCCCAACGCGTGAGGTAGTCGCGAGTTGATTCGCTGGGCCCTTGGACGCATAAGGAGAGCTGGCGGGGCTTGGGAGGCCGCTTGTATGTGCTGGTGAAGTTGCGGACGAAGACTTCTGTGAAGTCTAGCCAGCTGTTGACGCTGTAGGGCTTGAGGCTGTTCAGCCAGGTGCGTGCCGTGCCTTGAAGCATGAGAGGGACGTACTTCACGGCAACGCGCCTGTTGCCGTTTGCTATGCTGACTGCGGTAGAGTAGTCGATCAGCCAATCTTCCGGCTTCACGGAGCCGTTGTATTTTGGCGTGTCTCTGGGGAGTGAGAACCCTTTGGGGAAGGGCTCGTCGCAGATGCGGGGGCCAAAGCAAGGCGGGCCGACATCATCTTCTTCTTCTAGCGCCAGGGATCGCGCTAGGCGGTCGATCCGGTGGCGGGCATCATTCTCGCCGACTCCTTCGCGGTGGCCTAGTCGGCCACCAAGAGTCGGATGCGTGATAGGCGGCGGGGTGGGATATCTCTCCCCACGAGGCGGGGGGGGGGGGAGGCGGATTGCCTTGTCGCTCCATCGCTCGGGGGCGGCCTTCTGCGTCGCGCTCAATGGTGACCCGAGTCCGGCTGCGGCTAGCAGCCGGCTCCTTGTCTTTCCTTGCGCGGGCGCCGCTTGCAGTCGGCGTCCGGGATGTCGCGGCGTGTTCTCGGCGTGGGGGAGGACTCTCAGCGCGGGCGCCGGCTTCATGCCGTTCTGCGGCCGCGTCGATCAGCTGCCGGATGCGTCTAGTCATGTAGGGGAGCTCATCAGCCCCCAGCCCGTTCAGCTCGTCTACGGCCGCCTGAGCGACACGCAGGTTCTCGAGTGGCGTGGCGTAGACTGGGCGGTCTGCTCCCAGCATGCTGGCGATGGCTGCGCCGCGCTTCTTCAAGAGGCCGGCTCGGCTCAGCCCGCCAGGAGGCGGCGTACCAAAGGCGGCGCGGTCGACTTCGCTCTGGTGAGCCTCAGTGAGGCGCCTCATGGATGCTATCTTCTGGCCCTCCACGATGAGGGCGAGGCGGCG
This sequence comes from Triticum aestivum, assembly GCF_018294505.1. Taxonomy (NCBI): domain Eukaryota; kingdom Viridiplantae; phylum Streptophyta; class Magnoliopsida; order Poales; family Poaceae; genus Triticum; species Triticum aestivum. The sequence goes on along the minus strand of NC_057811.1, from coordinate 93,431,048 downwards.
TGCCTCCAGAGTCTCGGCGTCAGCGTCGGCCGGGATGGGGACGGACAAGTCGTGCAGCGCCACTTGTAGGGCGTGGTGGGCGTTCTCGCCCGAGACGGCGCCGTGGCTGATGACCAACACCTCAGTGACAGCGCTGCTGCCACTGTCGGCTCGAGGGAGAGGGTCGTCGATGATCACCACATCGGTGGGGAAGGCGTCAAGCGATGCCGTGTCGGAGTCGACAAGCATCGGGTCGGTGGAGCCGACCGACTCCAAGTCCACAACAAGCTCGCTGGAGACGTGAAGCTGGTCGAGGAGGCTGACGAGGTAGCTCTCAGGGTAGTCTGTGCCCGCGTCGGACGCGGGCTCATCGGAGATGCGAGTCTTGTCAAGATGGTCGGCGAGGCAGCTCACCGCGCAGGCGTCGTCGACGCCTTGCAGCGCGTCAGGGCAAGCGCCATCGGGCGTAGCGGGCTGGCTACGCTCGCGGGGGAGAAAAAGAGTTCCCGTCCAGAACAGGTCTCTGGACGACGATGCACCTGGCCCCACGGTGGGCGCCAAATGTAGGGTGGTAGGTGCGACATATGCCAATGGATGGCTTATCATTGTGGGAGCCAGTAAGACGTCGCCGGTGCCTGGAAACGGGATAAGGCGAAGACATGCACGCCGGCGAATCTTACCCAGGTTCGGGGCTCTCTGTGGAGATAACACCCCTAGTCCTGCTCCCCGGGGTCTCCGCATCATCACTAGATCAACACAAGTAGCTACAAGTGCTCCTTGAGCTGTTTGGCTAGGGGAAGAAGAAGGGCAAGGCTAGCCCTCCTTTTCTCTCTATGTGGTGTGTAAAACTCTATGAGATCAACCCTTTGCATGGGTGTCCCGGGGGATTTATATAGGCCTACCCCCAGGGGTACAATGGTAATCCGGCTGGGTGCGGGTCCCAGTCGTCAGTGTCTGTGCTCGCCGGCTTCTTCGCCGGCCGTTGGGGCCCGCCGACTGGTGGGTCCCGCCGGCTGTCGACCTCTTGGCCGACAGGCCGGCCCCACCGCCTGGGGCCTTGTCGATGAAGGAAATATGCCCTAGAGGCAATAATAAAGTATTATATATATTTCCTTATATCATGATAAATGTTTATTATTCATGCTAGAATTGTATTAACCGGAAAAATAATACATGTGTGAATACATAGACAAACAGAGTGTCACTAGTATGCCTCTACTTGACTAGCTCGTTAATCAAAGATGGTTATGTTTCCTAGCCATAGACATGAGTTGTCATTTGATTAACGGGATCACCTCATTAGGAGAATGACGTGATTGACATGACCCATTACGTTAGCTTAGCACCCGATCGTTTAGTATGTTGCTATTGCTTTCTTCATGACTTATACATGTTCCTATGACTATGAGATTATGCAACTCCCGTTTACCGGAGGAACACTTTGTGTGCTACCAAACGTCACAACGTAACTGGGTGATTATAAAGGTGCTCTACAGGTGTCTCCAAAGGTACTTGTTGGGTTGGCGTATTTCGAGATTAGGATTTGTCACTCCGATTGTCGGAGAGGTATCTCTGGGCCCACTCGGTAATGCACATCACTATAAGCCTTGCAAGCATTGTGACTAATGAGTTAGTTGCGGGATGATGTATTACGGAACGAGTAAAGAGACTTGCCGGTAACGAGATTGAACTAGGTATCGAGATACCGACGATCGAATCTCGGGCAAGTAACATACCGATGACAAAGGGAACAACGTATGTTGTTATGCGGTCTGACCGATAAAGATCTTCGTAGAATATGTGGGAGCCAATATGGGCATCCAGGTCCCGCTATTGGTTATTGACCGGAGAGGTGTCTCGGTCATGTCTACATAGTTCTCGAACCCGAAGGGTCCGCACGCTTAAAGTTACGATGACAGTTTTATTATGAGTTTATGCATGTTGATGTACTGAAGGAGTTCGGAGTCCCGGATGAGATCGGGGACATGACGAGGAGTCTCGAAATGGTCGAGACGTAAAGATCGATATATTGGACGACTATATTCGGACTTCGGAAAGGTTCCGAGTGATTCGGGTATTTTTCGGAGTACCGGAGAGTTACGGGAATTCGTATTGGGCCTTAATGGGCCATACGGGAAAGGAGAGAAAGACCCCAAAGGGTGGCCGCACCCCTCCCCATGGGCTAGTCCGAATTGGACTAGGGAGGGGGGCACCCCCTTGCTTCTTTCTCCTTCCCCCTTCCCTTCTCCTACTCCCACAAGGAAAGGAGGAGTCCTACTCCCGGTGGGAGTAGGACTCCCCCCTTTGGCGCGCCTCTCCCTTGGCCGGCTGCCTCCTCCTTGCTCCTTTATATACGGGGGCAGGGGGGCACCCCATAGACACAACAATTGATCCTTGAGATCTCTTAGCCGTGTGCGGTGCCCCCCTCCACCAAATTACACCTTGATAATACCGTTGCGGAGCTTAGGCGAAGCCCTGCGTCGGTGGAACATCATCATCGTCACCACGCCGTCGTGCTGACGAAACTCTCCCTCAACACTCGGCTGGATCGGAGTTCGAGGGACGTCATCGAGCTGAACGTGTGTAGAACTCGGAGGTGCCGTACGTTCGGTACTTGATCGGTCGGATCGTGAAGACGTACGACTACATCAACCGCGTTGTGATAACGCTTCCGCTGTCAGTCTACGAGGGTACGTGGACAACACTCTCCCCTCTCGTTGCTATGCATCACCATGATCTTGCGTGTGCGTAGGAATTTTTTTGAAATTACTACGTTCCCCAACAGTGGCATCCGAGCCTGGTTTTATGCGTTGATGCTTTGCACGAGTAGAACACAAGTGAGTTGTGGGCGATATAAGTCATACTGCTTACCAGCATGTCATACTTTGGTTCAGCGGTATTGTGAGATGAAGCGGCCCGGACCGACATTACGCGTACGCTTACGCGAGACTGGTTTCACCGTTCGGAGCACTCGTTGCTTAAAGGTGACTGGCGGGTGTCTGTCTCTCTCACTTTAGTTGAACCGAGTGTGGCTACGCCCGGTCCTTGCGAAGGTTAAAACAGCACCAACTTGACAAACTATCGTTGTGGTTTTGATGCGTAGGTAAGAACAGTTCTTGCTAAGCCCGTAGCAGCCACGTAAAACATGCAACAACAAAGTAGAGGTCGTCTAACTTGTTTTTGCAGGGCATGTTGTGATGTGATATGGTCAAGACATGATGTGATATAATGTGTTGTATGAGATGATCATGTTTTGTAACCGAGTTATCGGCAACTGGCAGGAGCCATATGGTTGTCGCTTTATTGTATGAGATGCTATCGCCATGTAATAGTTTTACTTTATCACTAAACGGTAGCGATAGTGGTAAAAGCAATAAGTTGGCGAGACGACAACGATACTACGATGGAGATCAAGGTGTCGAGCCGGTGACGATGGTGATCATGATGGTGCTTCGGAGATGGAGATCACAAGCACAAGATGATGATGGCCATATCATATCACTTATATTGATTGCATGTGATGTTAATCCTTTATGCATCTTATCTTGCTTTGTTTGACGGTAGCATTATAAGATGATCTCTCACTAAAATTTCAAGACAAAAGTGTTCTCCCTGAGTATGCACCGTTGCGAAAGTTCTTCGTGCTGAGACACCACGTGTTAATCGGGTGTGATAGGCTCTACGTTCAAATACAACGGGTGCAAAACAGTTGCACACGCGGAATACTCAGGTTAAACTTGACGAGCCTAGCATATGTACAGATATGGCCTCGGAACACAGAGACCGAAAGGTCGAGCGTGAATCATATAGTAGATATGATCAACATAGCGATGTTCACCATTGAAACTACTCCATCTCACGTGTTAATCGGACATGGTTTAGTTGCTTTGGATCACGTAATCACTTAGATGATTAGAGAGATGTCTATCTAAGTGGGAGTTCTTAAGTAATATGATTAATTGAACTTAAATTTATCATGAACTTAGTCCTGATAGTATTTTGCAAATTATGTTGTAGATCAATAGCTCGCGTTGTTGCTTCCCTGTTTATTTCTGATATGTTCCTAGAGAAAAATTATGTTGAAAGATGTTAGTAGCAAAGATGCGGATTGGATCCGTGATCTGAGGATTATCCTCATTGCTGCACAGAAAAAATTATGTCCTTGATGCACCGCTAGGTGACAGACCTATTGCAGGAGCAGATGCAGACGTTATGAACGTTTGGCTAGCTCAATATGATGACTACTTGATAGTTTAGTGCACCATGCTTAACGGCTTAGAATCGGGACTTCAAAGACGTTTTGAACGTCATGGACCATATGAGATGTTCCAGGAGTTGAAGTTAATATTTCAAGCAAATACCCGAGTTGAGAGATATGAAGTCTCCAACAAGTTCTATAGCTAAAAGATGGAGGAGAATCGCTCAACTAGTGAGCATGTGCTCAGATTGTCTGGGTACTACAATCGCTTGAATCAAGTGGGAGTTAATCTTCCAGATAAAATAGTGATTGACAGAATTCTCTAGTCACCATCACCAAGTTAGTAGAACTTCGTGATGAACTATAGTATGCAAGGGATGACGAAAGTAATTCCCAAGCTCTTCGTGATGCTGAAATCGACGAAGGTAGAAATCAAGAAAAACATCAAGTGTTGATGGTTAACAAGACCACTAGTTTCAAGAAAAGGGCAAAGGGATAGAAGGGGAACTTCAAGTAGAACGGCAAGCAAGTTGCTGCTCAAGTGAAGAAGCCTAAGTCTGGTCCTAAGCCTGAGACTAAGTGCTTCTACTGCAAAGGAACTGGTCACTGGAGGCGGAACTGCCCCAAGTATTTGGTGGATAAGAAGGATGGCAAAGTGAACAAAGGTATATTGGATATACATGTTATTGATGTGTACTTACTAGTGTTTATAGCAACCCCTCAGTATTTGATACTGGTTCAGTTGCTAAAGAGTAGTAACTCGAAAACGGGAGTTGCAGAATAAACAGAGACTAGTAAAAGGCGAGGTGACGATGTGTGTTGGAAGTAGTTCCAAGATTGATATGATCATCATCGCACACTCCCTATACTTTCGGGATTAGTGTTGAAACTAAATAAGTGTTATTTGGTGTTTGCGTTGAGCATGAATATGATTTGATCATGTTTATTGCAATACGGTTATTCATTTAAGTTAGAGAACAATTGTTGTTCTGTTTACATGAATAAAAACCTTTTATGGTCATACACACCAACGAAAATGGTTTGTTGGATCTCAGTGATACACATATTCATAATATTGAAGCCAAAAGATGCAAAGTTAATAATGATAGTGCAACTTATTTGTGGCACTGCCGTTTAGGTCATATTGGTGTAAAGCGCATGAAGAAACTCCATACTGATGGGATTTTGGAATCACTTGATTATGAATCACTTGATGCTTGCGAACCGTGCCTCATGGGCAAGATGACTAAAACGCCGTTCTCCGGAACTATGGAGAGAGCAACAGATTTGTTGGAAATCATACATACAGATGTATGTGGTCCGATGAATATTGAGGCTCGCAGCAGGTATCATTATTTTCTGATCTTCACAGATGATTTGAGCAGATATAGGTATATCTACTTGATGAAACACAAGTCTGAAACATTTGAAAAGTTCAAAGAATTTCAGAGTGAAGTGGAGAATCATCGTAACAAGAAAATAAAAGTTTCTACGATATGATCGCAGAGGTAAAATATTTGAGTTACGAGTTTGGCCTTCAGTCAAAACAAAGTGAAATAGTTTCACTACTCACGCCACCTGGAACACCACAGCATAATGGTGTGTCCGAACGTCATAACCGTACTTTATTGGATATAGTGCAATCTATGATGTCTCTTACCAATTTACCACTATCGTTTTGGGGTTATGCATTAGAGACAGCTACATTCACGTTAAATAGGGCACCATCAAAATCCGTTGAGACGACGCCTTATGAACTGTGGTTTGGCAAGAAACCAAAGTTGTCGTTTCTTAAAGTTTGGGGTTGTGATGCTTATGTGAAAAAGTTTCATCCTGATAAGCTCAAACCCAAATCGGAGAAATGTATCTTCATAGGATACCCAAAGGAGACAGTTGGGTACACCTTCTATCACAGATCCGAAGGCAAGACATTCGTTGCTTAGTATGGATCCTTTCTAGAGAAGGAGTTTCTCTCGAAAGATGTGAGTGGGAGGAAAGTAGAACTTGATGAGGTAACTGTACCTGCTCCCTTATTGGAAAGTAGTTCATCACAGAAATCTGTTCCTGTGACTCCTACACCAATTAGTGAGGAAGTTAATGATGATGATCATGTAACTTCAGATCAAGTTACTACCAAACCTCGTAGGTAAACCAGAGTAAGATCCGCACCAGAGTGGTACAGTAATCCTGTTCTGGAGGTCATGTTACTAGACCATGACGAACCTACGAACTATGAAGAAGCGATGGTGAGCCCAGATTCCGCAAAATGGCTTGAGGCCATGAAATCTGAGATAAGATCCATATATGAGAACAAAGTATGGACTTTGATTGACTTGCCCAATGATCGGCGAGCCATTGAGATTAAATGGATCTTCAAGAGGAAGACGGACGCTGATAGTAGTGTAACTATCTACAAAGCTAGAATTGTCGCAAAAGGTTTTCGACAAGTTCAAGATGTTGACTACGATGAGAGTTTCTCACTCGTATCTATGCTTAAGTCTGTCCGAATCATGTTAGCAATTGCCGCATTTTATGAAATATGGCAAAGGGATAAACAAAACTGCATTCCTTAATGGATTTATTAAAGAAGAGTTGTATATGATGCAACCAGGAGGTTTTGTCAATCCTAAAGGTGCTAACAAAATATGCAAGCTCCAGCGATCCATCTATGGACTGGTGCAAGCATCTCGGAGTTGGAATATACACTTTGATAAGTTGATCAAAGGATATAGTGTTATACAGACTTGCGGTGAAGCCTGTATTTACAAGAAAGTGAGTGGGAGCACTACAGCATTTCTGATAAGTATATGTGAATGACATATTGTTGATCAGAAATAATGTAGAATTATTCTGCAAAGCATAAAGGAGTGTTTGAAAGGAGTTTTTCAAAGAAAGACCTCGGTGAAGCTGCTTACATATTGAGCATCAAGATCTATAGAGATAGATCAAGACGCTTGATAAGTTTTTTCAATGAGTACATACCTTAACAAGATTTTGAAGTAGTTCAAAATAGAACAGTCAAAGAAAGAGTTCTTGCCTGTGTTACAAGGTGTGAAATTGAGTAAGACTCAAAGCCCGACCACGGCAGAAGATAGAAAGAGAATGAAAGTCATTCCCTATGCCTTGGCCATAGGTTCTATAAAGTATGCCATGCTGTGTACCAGATCTATTGTATACCCTACACTGATTTTGGCAAGGGAGTACAATAGTGATCTAGGAGTAGATCACTGGACAGCGGTCAAAATTATCCTTAGTGGAATAAGGATATGTTTCTCGATTATGGAAGTGACAAAAGGTTCGTCGTAAAGGGTTACGTCGATGCAAGTTTTGACACTAAATCTAGATGACTCTAAGTCTCGGTCTAGATACATATTGAAAGTGGGAGCAATTAGCTAGAGTAGCTCCGTGCAGAGCATTGTAGACATAGAAATTTGCAAAATACTTACGGATCTGAATGTGACAGACCCGTTGACTAAAATTATCTCACAATCAAAACATGATCACACCTTAGTACTCTTTGGGTGTTAATCACATAGCGATGTGAACTAGATTATTGACTCTAGTAAACCCTTTGAGTGTTGGTCACATAGAGATGTGAACTATGGGTGTTAATCACATGGTGATGTGAATTATTGATGTTAAATCACATGGCGATGTGAACTAGATTATTGACTCTAGTGCAAGTGGGAGACTGAAGGAAATATGCCCTAGAGGCAATAATAAAGTATTATATATTTCCTTATATCATGATAAATGTTTATTATTCATGCTAGAATTGTATTAACCGGAAACATAATACATGTGTGAATACATAGACAAACAGAGTGTCACTAGTATGCCTCTACTTGACTAGCTCGTTAATCAAAGATGGTTATGTTTCCTAGCCATAGACATGAGTTGTCATTTGATTAACGGGATCACCTCATTAGGAGAATGACGTGATTGACTTGACCCATTCCGTTAGCTTAGCACCCGATCGTTTAGTATGTTGCTATTGCTTTCTTCATGACTTATACATGTTCCTATGACTATGAGATTATGCAACTCCCGTTTACCGGAGGAACACTTTGTGTGCTACCAAACGTCACAACGTAACTGGGTGATTATAAAGGTGCTCTACAGGTGTCTCCAAAGGTACTTGTTGGGTTGGCGTATTTCGAGATTAGGATTTGTCACTCCGATTGTCGGAGAGGTATCTCTGGGCCCACTCGGTAATGCACATCACTATAAGCCTTGCAAGCATTGTGACTAATGAGTTAGTTGCGGGATGATGTATTACGGAACGAGTAAAGAGACTTGCCGGTAACGAGATTGAACTAGGTATCGAGATACCGACGATCGAATCTCGGGCAAGTAACATACCGATGACAAAGGGAACAACGTATGTTGTTATGCGGTCTGACCGATAAAGATCTTCGTAGAATATGTGGGAGCCAATATGGGCATCCAGGTCCCGCTATTGGTTATTGACCGGAGAGGTGTCTCGGTCATGTCTACATAGTTCTCGAACCCGAAGGGTCCGCACGCTTAAAGTTACGATGACAGTTTTATTATGAGTTTATGTATGTTGATGTACCGAAGGAGTTCGGAGTCCCGGATGAGATCGGGGACATGACGAGGAGTCTCGAAATGGTCGAGACGTAAAGATCGATATATTGGACGACTATATTCGGACTTCGGAAAGGTTCCGAGTGATTCGGGTATTTTTCGGAGTACCGGAGAGTTACGGGAATTCGTATTGGGCCTTAATGGGCCATACGGGAAAGGAGAGAAAGACCCCAAAGGGTGGCCGCACCCCTCCCCATGGGTAGTCCGAATTGGACTAGGGAGGGGGGGCGCCCCCTTCCTTCTTTCTCCTTCCCCCTTCCCTTCTCCTACTCCCACAAGGAAAGGAGGAGTCCTACTCCTGGTGGGAGTAGGACTCCCCCCTTTGGCGCGCCTCTCCCTTGGCCGGCTGCCTCCTCCTTGCTCCTTTATATACGGGGGCAGGGGGGCACCCCATAGACACAACAATTGATCCTTGAGATCTCTTAGCCGTGTGCGGTGCCGCCCTCCACCAAATTACACCTTGATAATACCGTTGCGGAGCTTAGGCGAAGCCCTGCGTCGGTGGAACATCATCATCGTCACCACGCCGTCGTGCTGACGAAACTCTCCCTCAACACTCGGCTGGATCGGAGTTCGAGGGACGTCATCGAGCTGAACGTGTGTAGAACTCAGAGGTGCCGTACGTTCGGTACTTGATCGGTCGGATCGTGAAGACGTACGACTACATCAACCGCGTTGTGATAACGCTTCCGCTGTCAGTCTACGAGGGTACGTGGACAACACTCTCCCCTCTCGTTGCTATGCATCACCATGATCTTGCGTGTGCGTAGGAATTTTTTTTGAAATTACTACGTTCCCCAACAGTCGGTGGCTGGTTACTGTTGCCTCGCCCCTGATGACGAGGGCTTTGTCGAGGTAAGCGTGGCTACAGTGCCGCCGCCTAGCGGGCTCTCACTGTAGCCTCACCTCGTCTTGTCTCCTTAATGATGCACATGTTTCGAGGGAGGGAGGTAGCCAGCTATTGGGAGCCGGCTACGCCTCAGGCCGACTACGGGAGGCCGGGACGCCTTCGAGCGTCTCTCTGGCTGAAGGGGCCCGCCGCCCGCGGGCCGTACTGGCGCCTGTCGTGGGTGACGTCGTGGTCAACATGGCTACAGTGCCGCGCCGGACGGGGGATGGCTGACCCGTACGACGCCCTGTGGCCATGCATGTTCCGGGATTCGGGGGTGGTAGGCTGTATTGCGGCCACGCCCCGCCCTATGACCGTTATGTGGGTGCAGTCTTTGCCAGCGTCTGGGAGTCGGCCTTCTTCATGGCCGGCTTTTGGGAGTCGGTCCTCTTGGGGCCGGCTTCCTGGAGTTGGCCATCTCGTAGCTTTCTTCGGGAAGGTTTTTGAGGCCGGGTCGCCTTCTGGTAGTCGGCCTTGGGGATAGCCGGCCAGAGGAAGGTGGCCCCATGCTCTGGATGCTTGAAGGCTCGATTGGCCTGATAATTTTTCGAAGAGCCAGGGGGAGTCGGTTAGGCTACCCGTGGCCATTTACTCCGACAATCGTGGTCTTCTCCTTGGTACGTAAAATTAAAAGAAATTCAGAGAAACACATTGAACTATTTTTGGAGTTTTTGGTTTTCTTAAGCAAGTAAGTAAAAGTGAAAGTGCGTTATATCGACTAGAGGGGGGGGGTGAATTGGAGATTTTTATGAATTCTTCACTAAGGAATTTGTGGGTGAGGAAATTCCTTAGCGAAGAACTACTTGCAGCGGAATAAGTACTCAGAAGTAAGCATAACAGAACACAAACATGGTCATCATGATGAAAAGAAGACAAGCACAGAGTACAGGAAGCGTAAACACAGGAAAACACAGGATGAAGATAAACAGACTGAAGAAATTGAACTAAGGAAATTGAGAAAGTCTTCAGTCAAAGTCTTCAAACACAGATATGAACAAGTGCACAACACAGTTATGAGGAAATGAAAGAGTTGAGGAAATAGAACCAGTAAGCTTGGTGAAGACAATGATTTGGTAGACTAGTTCCAACTGCTGTCTCAGTTGTATGTCTGGTTGGAGCGGCTAGGTATTTAAACCTGAGGACACACAGTCCCGGACACACAGTCCCGGACACACAGTCCTCACCGTATTCTCCTTGAGCTAAGGTCACACAGACCTCGCCCAATCACTCGTGGTAAGTCTTCAGGTGACTTCCAAACCTTCACAGACTCGGTCACTCGGTGATCCACAATTCCTCTTGGATGCTCTAGACCATGATGCCTAACCGTCTGGAAGAAGCACAGTCTTCAAAGGTAACAAGCATGGGATCCACGCAGGATCAATCTCTTCAGTGATGGTCAATCACTTTGGGTTTGTAGGTGTTTGGGTTTGGGTTTCCTCACTTGATGATTTTCGCTCAAAGTCCTCGGAGGATGGGATGCTCTCAAATGACAAGTGTCAGTTTCTCTCGGAGCAGGCAACCAGCTAGTGGTTGTAGGGGGTGGCTATTTATAGCCTAGGGAGCAGCCCGACATGATACGACATAATTGCCCTTCAATAATATGACCGTTAGGTGGGTAGATATTTTGGGATAGCTTGCACGTAGCACAGCAACGGTCGAAAATTTGAGTATCAAATTCCTCAGGGCTATCATGTTCCTCACTGTGTAAGCAATCCGCACTGGTGAATTCCTAACTCCTAAGTCAGAACAAATTCCTCAAAGACCAGAAGAACTTCGTCTCTGTCACTGATGAATATGACTGAACTGTATGAGATTTCCAAAGGCTTCACTCGAAGGGATTGGTAGGTGTAGGATTTTGAGTTGAGCATCACATGGAAATTTTTCCTTAGTATTTCCTTGACCCCCTTTAACAGTACGGTGCTTCCTATGACTCAAGAAAGAGAAAATGAAACTACGAAAACAAAAGTCTTCACACTTGATGTTCCTCGAATGAATACCAAGTCTTCAAGGTCACACCAATTTCTTCACTTTCAAAGTCTTCAATCGAAGAACTTCATTTTTAGGGGTCAAGTTTCTCTGTAAATATCAAACTCCTCATAGACTTATGGACCTGTGTATACTCTTAAACACATTAGTCCCTTAACCTATAAGTCTTCAATACACCAAAATCACTAAGGGGCACTAGATGCACTTACAGTCTCCCCCTTTTTGGTGATTGATGACAATATAGGTTAAGTTTTCAACGGAGATAAACATATGAAGTGTAAATACTGATATTGAGGAATTTGATTGCAACATATAGAAGAACTCCCCCTGAAGATGTGCAAAGTGAGGAATTTTCTTTTGAAGCAATGCACACTTGAAGAGTAGAATCATGGAGATCTCCCCCTATATTTTGTAATTCATACACGCATTTGACATATAATATGAAGAATTTGAAATGCATGATGAAATATGGTGACTGATGTAATTCAGCATGCGTGCATTAACATATATGAGGAATAAGCATGCAGAAAACATAGCAAAAGTATCAGACCACCATAGAGTTTAAGTTTACAACTCGATCCAGCAAAGTCATCAGAAGAACGAGAGTTGTAACTTAGCAAAAAAACGCCCTTATAAGATAACCCGCTTGAAGACTAACTCAAATTTCTCCCCCTTTGTCATCGAATGACCAAAAGGATCGAAAACAAGGACTAACGCCCCTGAAGAATATCATGATGATGAAGGAGCACCAGCGTTGTTGGGGTTGTTTGTCGTTGTAGGGCCTGCCGCAGTGTCGTCCAAGTCTTCATGCTCGTCGGTTTCGCGTGACGAAGAATATGAGCTGGCCACCAAGGAAGGAACCTTGACCTTCTTGTATTTCTTCGGTGGAGGAGCAGACCAGTCAAAATCTTCCTTGAGACACATTTTCTTCATATCTTCTTCACCATATACATGTGACAGAATAGGCCAGGTGCGACCGAAGACTTCATGGAGGTAGTAACGGTTTTTCTTCATTGCATCATGTGTAGCAGTCATGTTGTGAAGAATAGAACCAAACTAACGGTTAACCCATTTATGGTTTCGATCCACCTTCTGGTGAAGACTAAGGAGCAGCTCACGGCCAGTCATCACTCGTGGAGCTGTGGCTTGAGGAGTAGACTTGGGTGCATTGGCAACAGAATCATGTGTGGCAAAGTCATCATTGGTGGAATAAGATGCAGCTTTGCGAAACTGACCATCCAATGGATGAATGCCTTCATCAATAACAGCTGATGCCTTGCCCTTTTCATTAGCTGAGGAATATGTCCACTTGAGGACTTCGATTCGGGGCAAGTAGCTGAGGTGATTCTGAAAATCAGCCTTGTAGTTGAGTGAAGACCTTGTTCTGAGGAATCTCATGATCCAAGGAGCATAAGGCTTCAGCTCAAACGGAGAGAGAGTGACATTGGCCAGAGTCCTCATGAAGAAATCATGATAGTTGACAGGGATGCCATGCATGATGTTGAATAGCAGATTCTTCATGATGCCAACGACTTCTTCATCATTCGAGTCGTGGCCTTTGATTGGACTCATAGTCTTCGTCAGAATGCGATAGACTGTTCTTGGCACATAGAGCAATTCCCTCACGAGGAATTTGGTCCTTGGGGCTTGACCAGGTTTAGAGGCTTCATAAGAACTTGCATATAATGGGCAGTTAGTTCAGGCTCTTGGTACAGGCAACGAGCTCCTTTAGGTGGAGGACTGATGGGCAGGGCGTGAAGTAATTCAGAGGCCGGTGCCTTATAGTGAGTATTTTGGTCATCCAATCTAAAACCCAGGAGTTCACATCGTCAGCATCTCCTGTGATGTGCAGTGTTGCGTAGAATTGAAGAATGAGCTCTTCATTCCAGTCAACTATGTCTGTGCAAAAGTTGAGGAGGCCTGCGTCATGAAGCACACTGAGGACAGGTGAGAAGCATGGCAGTGATTCCATGTCCACATGAGGAATATGCTCGTGGTCGAAGACTTTGTCCTTGTTGAAGAGCAGTGAAGAAAAGAAGTTGGCATGGCTGGCAGTCCAGAAGCGCTTCCTTCTAAGACGAGCAGAATCATAGGGATTATAGTCAGTGAAGAACACGTGCTTGCCGAAGAAGTCATCAGCCTTGAATTTCTGCTTCTTTAAGAATGGATCCTTTGGCTTGGGCTGAGGAGTGTCAGTCAATTGCATTATCACCTCAGGAATCGCAATCTCAGGTTCCACAGGCTGAGGAATTTCAGCTTCTTCTTCAGTGACAGCCTGGGTCTTCAATTCTTCATTTACATTTTCATCAGCACTAGTGGCTGGAATTTCTTCATGGATAGATGGAGTCTTACGAGGTTCTTCAGATCCCATTTGTACTTCAGTAGCAACAGGGGACTGAGGAATTTGTTGGAGTGGTGTGAACAGAGGAGAGTTGGGGTGCTGACTTTCCCAAAAGTCGTCATTCATCACTGGAGTAGTGCTTCCAATGTCCACATCTTCTTCTTCCATTTCTTCAACGCCGGCCTCTTCAGCAGTGAACTGAGGCATAAGCGAGGAGACAATTGGTGTTGAAGGGATTGCGTCCGCTTCAATTTCTTCATCCAACTGCTCTGACGAAGTAGTAGAAGGACTCTCTTCATCGGATTCACATGGAATCACATAATCTTCATCAAAAGGAACAAGGTCCTTTGATGGCATGGTTGAAATAGGAACAACATCAATTGGGTTGTCAAATGAGCTAGTCCATGACTTCATCTTCTTCGGAGCTGAAGAATCTGATGAAGTTGATGCCTTCCTTTTCTTCACTTCTGCACGCTCTACAGCCTTGGTCTTCTTCACATCTGATGCAGATGGAAGGATCGGAGTTGGTGTAGGCGCAGGAGGAGCAGAGGAATTTGGTTGAATTTCTTCAGGCACAACTGATGCAGTTGCCCTGACTTCTTCATTTTCTTCAGGCGCACCACTAGTGGATGCGCTGGCAATTTCTTCAGCAGCTGGAATGCAGTCATCAGCCCTGGTGCTTTGAGTTTCTTCAGCAGCCTGATTGTCATCAGCGGTGCGGGCATTTTCTTCAGTCGGCTGAGCAGATGCTTCAGCATGAGGATTTTCTTGTTGCGTTGGGGCTGCAACATTGGACGTTAACTTTTCTGTCAACTTCACAAACCTGACTTTGGCTCCAAGCCAGTCAGCGTAGTAACGATCAAATTCATTACTTGGTTGCTTGATCTCAGCTTGCAAGGCAACGAGTTCTTCGGGGGAAAGCTTCAGAACATTTTGCTTCAGAAACGCTGTTTCTTGTACTGCGCTTTCTTCACGCTTCTTCCTTGTTCAAATTTCCATTTCTCTTCTTCGATGAAGGCAGTCAAAACATGGCTTTGACCAGGAGTGAGGTTCATCTCCGCCAAAGGCGTGTTGGGATCCTTGTGCCATAGATCAATGAAGTCTAGGATCAGCTTCGGATCCAGAAGAAGAGGCACATTGCTGCCTTTGGCTCTAGCGGCCTTGACCTGCCTATCTCTGATGATTTCTGCAAGTTCATCATCATCAGCTTCGTCTTCATCAGACGGCACTTGGAAGGCGACCTGCTTCTTGTGAGGACTTGGGCGAGAGCCACGTCAAGCAGTGGCCTTTGTCTTCAGCAGCGATGGTCCCGTTGAAGAATTTGGTGCAGCTGACACTACAAAAAAAAGACACTTCCGTGATGATACGTGTTTGTCACAGTAGGTCGCGTTTTTTGTCATGCATGTACATCCATGACAAATTTATGACAGAATCAAGATAGTCATACCTGTGCTGTCGTAGAAGTGTTCCATGACATTACCAAAATTATCATCATGGAAGTGTCCACTTCCATGACGATAAATCGCGCGTCACAGAAGTGCTTTCGTCAAGGATGACCGACACGTGGCATCCACCGTAACGGAACGCCGTTAAGCTACCGGGTCGGGTATTGGATCCGATAACCCGTTAACAGCCCCGACCAATGGGGATTTTCCACGTGTAAAATCATCATTGGCTGGAGGAGACACGTGTCAGGTTCGCGTTGGCACAGGTGCCACTCATCCAATGGGCGAGACGCGCCTATGATATGTTGACACGTGGACCGGCCCATCAAGTTTAAATGGGCCAGCCCAACTGAAGGCCCACAAGATTTTGCGAACCATAATGGGCCGGCCCAGCTAAAGGCCCACGAGATTTTGCGGACCATAATGGGCTGGCCCAGCTAAAGGCCCACAAGATTTTGCGGGCCATAATGGGCCGGCCCAGGTAAAGGCCCACAAGATTTTTGTGTGCCATAATGGGCCGGCCCAGGTAAAGGCCCACAAGATTCTTGCGGATCATAATGGGCCGGCCCAGCTAAAGGCCCACGAGATTTCGCCGACATTAATGGGCCGGCCCAGCTGTAGGCCCACAAGATTTTGAGGACCCTAGTAGGCCGGCCCATTAACTGGCTGCCATGTTTTGGGCCAAATGCCGGCCCATATTTGATCCGGTCCATTAATGGCCTGCCACGCTCCGGGCCTAATAGTGGCCCATATGAGATCCGGCCCGTTAAAAGCCTACCACGTTCTGGGCCAAATTACGGCCCAGATCAGGTCCGGCCCTTTAAGAGGCTTTGGGCTCAATTATGGCCCATATCAGATTCGGCCCGTCAACTGGACACTATGCTTTTGGGCCCACTTGCTAAAGGCCCACTTAGTAATTCGGCCTGATATTAGTTTTGGCCTGTTAAGGGCCCGTTTAACATTTCGGCCCTATATTAATTTCGGCCTGTTAAAAGCCCGTCATATAGTTGGGCCTAACTACGGCCCGGTTTGCATCCGGCCTGCTCGCAGCCGATATCTGATTGGGCCAAACAAGGACCGAGACAATTTTGGCCTGTTAAAAGCCCGTGATTTGATTCGCACAATCATGGGCCGGGGTTCATTTCGGGCTGCTGCCGGCCCGTGAGCTGTTCGGCACGTTTCAGGCCCAACCTACATCGTGATTGCATGACGGCCCGATTATGTACCGTAATTTTACGGTTTGGCCGGTTTACTGCGAAGACAGGATATATATACAGTAAAATAACTGCAGCATCGTGAATAAGAAAAAACCTAGACTATACAATAAAGAAATTACGGCATATTACATCCACTGGGCATCAAAGTTCGCCACTATGATAATAAAGCACAAGCAGACAGCAGATTACATACACTGGGCATCAAAGATCGCCACCAGTGCAAATAAACACGCCGACAAAATAATATACAAAACCGACAGCACTTCAATAGAGTTCAAGAAAGGTTAGCCCTGCTGGGGAGCTGCAGCGCAAGCAGCTGAGCAAGATGATGAGACTGCGCTTGTTCAACACTTATATCTTCCTCACTCTGAAAGATAAACAAGCAGACAGATGACAGGTTTTGCACATAAAAGTATCAGTGCTGACAATTCATCACATTTCTTACTGACGAATAAAGTGACACAGTTTAAAATTGCATTAACACAATATGGTATTGTTCAGGTCAAGACATGGCAGGAAATGACATTGTGAAGGAGTTGGCAGCTTCACGACACCACTGGATTACAGATCAAGAACTCATAAGTATCAATGGTTAGTGTGCTGTCAATTTATACCATTTCAGATTGGCAAATAAAGAGACGGTTTAAATAATAGTAGAATGATATGACATTGTTCATAGTTAAGACATTGCAGAATATGACATTGTGCTGTAGTGGGTAGGTTCACCACACCACTGGATTACGGATGAAGAACAGAAGCATACATGCAGTGCAAAAGAAGATCACTTGCTCTGTATAGTTTAATTTACATGGTATGAAGAAGGAACTTGGTTGTACAACTGAAAACTTAAATTGAGAAAGGACAAACTTTTGTTTATGAACTACATAATAAACTTTAAACAAGCAATTTGATGCAAACACCAAAAATAAACAGCTGTTGCAGTCATGCCTAACCAAATATATACAACAAAGTTTGAAGGCTTGAGATGGACAAACTTACATTATTGGTGAAGACAGGCTCTATAAAGGCCTTGTCCATGCTGATGGGGGGGGCAATTCAAGAAGTTTACCACAGAATCTTCTTCAAAAGCATTGCCTTTATTCTACATTTTGTTAAGAGTAAATATAGATGTGATAATATACGAAAAAATGGAGAATATTTAAGATAAGATGAAGAGTGATGCTACATAACCAAGTAGCTATAAATGTAAGTGCAGCGATACAGGCAAAAGGTACAGCCAAGAGCAATGCACAGCTAAACTTCTTCAGTACCAACCTTATGGTAAGAGTAAATATAGATCTGATGTGTAGAAAATGGAGGGCAAAGGAAAATAAGCTGCAGAGTGATGGTACATGAACAACTACCTGTCATTATAAGTACACTGATAAAGGACAGCATGTACTTACAAGAACAATGCAGAGCTAAAAAAACATTGGCATTGGATATATTCTACACTAATGTAACCATTCATACAGATCAGATAATTTGGAGCGAACAATTGATAAGCAAGCTATCATGCATACTGCTGTCACATAATGAACCAGGTATGTATGCAAGTACAGTGATACAGGACAACAGGTACTAACAAGAGCAAAGCAGCGGGCAGCATATTTGCGATATCCTGTCGTTCTTGTCAAACCGGAATTCTTCTTCGAGCAGATTTCCTGCAAAAAAGATCCGTAAGGCACATGCGGAAAAGTAGAAGTTCAAATTGTCATGTGATTTCATAGACAGTACCTCATCCTGGGAACGAGACCAGTGCATAACAAGGTTTTTCCATTCAATGTCTTCTAAATTTAGCACAGGAGACTTCACCGGAAATTCGTTTATAGACTTGCCATCAAAGTGTGATTTCCTCAGGTAACACCGATACTGCTGCAATGCTTCCTTGAAAAGCACAAGCAAGCTTTGCTCGTCATGACTATCCAGATTGACCCTCGCCTAGTTACAACAATGTAATGTAAATCATTGATGTGTTCAATCAGCAGAAAACAGGAAAATAATAACCATGAATAATAGCACTTACACGTAAGTTGGACAGGAAGATGTGAAAATGGTGTTTGTCTTCACAATAATCTTCCCATGATGGGAATATATGCACGTAGTCCCTAACAACATTGAAAGCATTGTCTTTTAAACTGGGAATAAATGGAATGGGGTTCCAATCTGCAGGAATTGGCCGTCTCTGCAGTTGGGATAGGTCTTCGGCCGGTGGACTTGCTGTACTTTTTGCTGGAGTGGGATTTTTCTGTGGTACAGCTGGTGCTATGGCAAATGAAATCGGTATACCTTTTGCTGGAGTGCAGGTCCTGTGTGGTGGGGCTAGTGGTGTGGCCAGTGAAGTATGGGTACAGTCTGCTGGAGTCGGTCCTACGTTTTGTGTCACTGGTTGTACAGCCAATATAAGTGGGGTGCTGTCTGATTTCTCCGGCACCACCACGTTTTTCAAGGACTTTGCTGGTGCTCCTTCAGGTTCGGCAATCACCCTCTTCCTTTTTGATGTCTGATGCACAAGAACAGCATTTGAGTGGAAAAACATGGTATGATGACAGATGGAATATGTATTGATAATGGATGGGCATGGCATCTCGACATATATGATGAGTAAACTAAGCAGATGGCGGTGCAACAAAGTAGAAGAAATGCAAGACAACATATGCAAGATACCCGCAATCAATAAAACATTGCCAAATTAGAACAGGCACCTTGATGGGTGAACAGGACAGGCCATCTGCCTTTGACTCCTCGAGGTTAGAATAGTCATTAGGATCATATTCTGAACAAGAATCAACAGGTGGGGAGCGTATGAGTTTCATTGCATCCAGAATGGCACTCAATGCCTTGGTGCCAATTTTGTAAGTCATTGCAGTGTTTAGCTTCAAGAGTGGACTGCTGCTAGTGCGACACAAAGCAGCTACACAGATCATAGTGTAGATATAACGGGAAAACCTTAAGCATCAGAGTAAAATCAGCAAAGTGGAACTTGCTGGAATATATGTGCTAGTATTGCCGGTACGGCTAGAAAGGCTTCGGATACCAGCTCTCTTCAAGTGAAGGTGCGGTACTGTTAATATCAGTGTAACTCTCAAAGGCGACACAGCTCCCCGCATTTCCTTGCTATTCTTATAGGATTCAAGTGGGCAGGCCACTACAAATCCTATTCCTATGTTTACAAGATCCTACGAATCAAAGAGGCTCAAAGTGTCCATCACAACCGACCGTATAGACCTCTACACTGCAAATGTCCCTGCTCATCTTCAGTACAAGGAACATACTGTACTACTATCATACTCCCTCCGTTCCAAAATATAAGTCTTGGTAGAGATTTCCACTATGGATCACATACAGATGTATCCAGATACATTTTAGAGTGTAGATTCACTCATTTTGCTCCATATGTAGTCCATGGTGGAATCTATACAAAGACTTGTATTTAGGAACGGAGAGAGTACATATTAAAGAAGAACGGAAGAGGAACATGGTAAAGAAGAGCAAGCAGATTTTGGATAATAAAATGTTGGTTGCGCAGTGCCCACACATGATGAACCAGAGCGCATTAAGAATGCAACTCCCAGCTGTCTCTCGACCATTTCAGGCGGTTGGATGAAGATCCTACGTCTCCTAACCCTTCTTCTTCCTCGTCTCTGATTCTTCCCATACAGAACACCGCACGGGCCGCCGGCCGGACCACCGGCCCCCACCGCCTGTGTTCCTCCGCCACCCCACCCCCACCCCCGCCCCAACCCCCACCCGCGTCGAGTTTTCTTCGTTCGGCGAGGCCCCACAACCACCCGAGCCCCTTCGATCGCACCGGCGAACTCCGGCGAGCTCTGAAAAATCGACTGACCCAATTTTGAAATTTAGTCTACTGTGATTTAACTAGTGTGGAATATAAAAGGGGAAAACCATAAGCATTGGGAGTATAGTGTTGAGCGTGCCATGGCGGATCTGAAGGTGCAAACCGGACAAAGGCAACTTCGCAACCAAGACAAGAAATCAGAGTAAAGCAGTGGCGATCTATTTTCTTGCTGCGATAAATAAGTTGAGCAGATACGAAAGAGTACCGCCTCTGGTGCGGCGCCGTGTACGCATCTGCTGAGAATTTGACGGTGCTGCGGTAGCGATGGCTGTCGGCGGCGTGGAAGCAGATCTAGGAGGGTAGACGGTGGCGGCGGGGCGCGGTGGACGAGACGGTCGTAGGAGCGGCGCCGGCAAGGTGGACGACGGCGGGGATGAAGCGAGAGGACGGGATGCAAGGATCCCGGTCCGAAGCCGTGGATGAGAGAGGTCGATCTCTTGTAATGGACGGCGGCGTCGGGGTATCAGCTCCGGCATGGTGGAGGAGGACGGCGGTGGATGGGGTGGCGGACGGCGGCGGACGGAGGAGGGTGGGGTGGAGAGGGTGTTTTGGCGCCCACGGAGTACGAATGGGGAAAAGGGAGGTAGAGAGGAAGGGGGGAACCATGTATTCAGGGCGCGCTTGTCTCAAATGCGAGGAAATTTACAAACTTAGCCCCCGTTTCAAATTTCTACTACATCACAGCAACATTAGTCGGTTGGGGATAGGACGGTAATCTCGCATACACCGAATATTTGCCGACGAGAGTTTGTTTTTGGCGCCCACCGTGTATGAATATGAATCGGGGAGGGAGTCGATTTCGGCCGAGGACACACTGTGTTTTGGCGCCCACCGTGTATGAATCCGGGTGAGAGGCGGTTACGTCACGTTTGGGTGAAATTACAAACCTACCCCTATCGAAACCTATAGAAATCCAGCAGATAGGCTTTGCGTGGCAGGGATAGGCAGTAGTGATTTCCATCTCGCAGATTTTGGTTTCGGGCGGTTACTGCGACTTTCCCCGCTTCGTTCAAATTTTGCAGAGTGCACGTTTACCGTGCCAACTCAATTCGAATCCCGTTTGTATTCTATTTTTTTCGGGCGGGATCCATTTTCAATTGGAATTACATTCTATATACATCATTTTTTATATATACTTTCAAAAGCACAACAAAGAATTCTGCTCCTTTATATGTATAATATGATTTACAAATACAACGATCTCGAAATCTTAAGGTTGAATTCGAAAAAATTTAACCAAATTATGTTCTACTAAAATGTATGGATCAGTAATATCTACATATTAAATAACATAGATGTGCGTGAATTCATATGAGTATGCATGTTTGATAGATCAATTTTGGTTCGAGTATGGATTACATGTATCATCATCTCGAATTCAAATATTTGAATCCCTTTTTTGTTCACTCCTTTCACGCCCATCTCTCTCGCATGCATGCTCCTTCAGGTAGCTATCACTCTCTTTTCTCCAGCTCACCCGCACGCTCACTTCATGTTTCTCCTATCCTCGCAAACATGGTCTCTCGACGTCTCCCTTGAGAAGTGTCACACTCTCCCTATCATTATACATTACACGGTTTTCATTATCTCTCACGTCTCTACTGTTCTCTGGTATCACTCGGTACCTAAGCTTTCTTTTTCACCGCCACACACACAGTCTCCACTCGTCTTTCACTTTGTCTTTCTCTCTATGGGATTCTCTCACACACCCTATATGTCTCTACATATGACTCATACCACTAAAATTACTCTCTCTCTCTCCTGTAGACACAACATTTGTTGCGGTCTCCTTTTCGTCTCCATCCCAGACTGACATTATTCATTTGTTTACCGATCAGACAACCCCGACTACCGTCTCCTCTCTCTCTCACAGACACACACACACAACTCCTGCTTCCACTCCCCTTCCCGACTACCGTCTCTCTCTCACACACACAAAACTCTCGCTTTCGCACCCCGACTCGTATTTCTCTCACAAACATTTATCGACTAGCTAGCCTCTAGATAGGTTTATACACCCGCACACTCGTGCTTCCACCATCGCATACATGTCTCTCTCCCGCTCCTTGTATCTATGTAGATTTTTCTTCCCTTCTTGAGACACGCCCTCTCGATCGTGCACACACACACTATCGCCTCATTTTAAGCTGATACCTATCGCACACACACTCCTTGTGTCTTTGTCACACATGCACTCCGTCCTCCTCCACTCTCCCTCTCTCTCACACACACATGGGCTTTTTGCAACAACTAGCAAGATGCCCATGCGTTGCACGGAACATCAAGATGCATTTGTATGAGTAGTTTATCTTGTGGGGGAAAAGGATGAACGAGGGAAGGCCTTATTTGCAAATGTGGAGAGGGGTGTGGGTATCTTTTTGCAAAATTGCCATAGTTTCCTTCCTATCCGTCAGATATAGATCGGACGGCCTATATTGCAGGATGGCAGGCACACGATCATCACCGACAATGCTTTTTATAAGAGTAGGGATAAAAAATAGAGTTGGTGATGATGGTGGGCCTGCCATCCTGCAATGTAGGTCGTCCGATTTATATCTGACGGATAGGAAGGAAAATATGGCAATTTACCCGCACTCTTCACCACATTTGCAGATAAGGCCTTCCCTCGTTCATCCTTTTCTCCCACAAGATCTTGATGTTCCGTGCAACGCACGGGCATCTTGCTAGTAAGAGTAGAAATTAGACATATACCACTTCTCGAATCTTGAAACCAACAACATTCCTCCCTTATCTCATCAAAACCGCCAAAGGAATATATTTTGAGTGAAACATAACATATTTTTAGTGATATACGTATTTCAAAACTAGACTTTTTTTCTATCAAATCGGTGAATATGTATTAATCTACTTTGATCGTGTGGCAACGCATTGGCACATTGCTAGTAGTTATTATAATTTTTTGGACACCAGACAAACGGTGGAGTACATATACGAAGAGAAGAGGCGCACGCACGCAGTCGGCCTCTCGCTGTCTCGCACACATGAGTGTTACGTAAAGGCGACGTTAACAAATAAACCCTAAAACCCTAGGTGCACGATTGCTGCATTCGCGGGTACCGGGTACGTGGTGGAGCACCTTTGTAGGAATAGTCAGCTCGCGTGATAATTTGATCCGTAGGAGTTGATGGTCGGGACCACAGGTGAACGACTTGGAGCGCGGTGGCTCGCCAGTTGCCACAGATCGAGTAGCCACGTTTAAAATATCGTTTTTTAGCGGGGTTAAGAGTTCCGATTTTCAATGGCGCGTTATAAGTAGTAAGTAGTTTTTAGAACGATTGGTATGGAGCGAAAATGGAATTCATAGTACTACGTACCTCCTTGGCGTATGGTTGTATGGTTTTTTTTGCGATGGAGGTTGTATGGGTTTATGTTGCGAGATGTTGAACCTGGTAGTTCTAGGGCAAATACTATGGTTTAGATTTAGATGCTGGTTTTCAGTAATGAAAATCGGAAGGGGAAACCCTTCTTTGATTAAAAAAACTACTACCTCCATTCTGGTTTACTAGTCCCCATCGTACTTTGGGTCAAAGTTTGTCCACGAATTTTACTTGTAAAATGTGAATGGAAAACGAGATTTTGTTATACCCAAACAAAAAAGGACTGGAGGGAGTGATTGCTCTGACACGGACGCGACCTCTCATAGCGCAGGCATTGAACCGGCGCGCCGGCCAAGAGGGCCGCACTCGCTGCAGGCCCGGCTGAGCACGCCTCCTCGCCGCGTGCAACCAGCTTAAGACTGCCCCGCCTGCCTTCATTGAATCCGCGCGTGTGCCGGCAACACGTCCTTCCGCGAGCCGGCAGGCATTTTAGAACACAAAAAATGACTAAAATATAATTAATTTACGCATGGTCTTGACTTGTTGTGCTCGCACTGGTAGCAGGAACTAGTAGAGGATTTTCTTTATTTATAACTCTCCTCACATTTTTTTGGCTTTGAAGTGAATCATGGTTGTGGACATTATGTATGAATGTGCAGATATCTGTGAACATGAGTTTGATGTGGAAGTTGAACTTGGAATGTCGGGCTTGCGCGTGAACTATACCATGTCCAATGCTTCGTCTGTTATTGTTTGGAAAGTAATTGCTGTTATTACATGACCCGAAAAAAACATTTTGTGCCACATCAGTAGATGCACGGACATCACAACAGGCATGCTGACTGGATAAACATTTGAACCTAGCTATTATGAAGGAAATTTTGTATTGACAACAGTTTTAGATAGCAGGAGACGCCTAGCCTGCTCTGCCTCTGCTAGCTTATTTCTGGCTTCTTCCATCTCTTCTTTGGCTTGGGTGAAGAGAGCATCTGATTGCTCTTTTCGCTTCTTCAGGAACTCAGCTACATTCTCAAGGGCTGCTGCACGCTTTCTTTCAGCCTTTACTAATGCCACGAGGACACGAACAGCTGACGACTCCACCTGGCTTGTGTGTAATCCAGCATCATCTGGGAATTTGCACCTTGTGTCTAATCCAGCATCATTAGGGAACTGGCACCTTGTGTGTAATCCAGCCTCATTTTGGAAACATGATCTCGAGGTTGACCATACTTCCCTCCTCGCAGGAACTGCATCCTGACATGAAGTTACTTCTTTTTTAGATCAATACTCAGAGCAACCTAGATCCATTTAGTAGAAGCCAGATAAACAGAACTCGGAGAAGTGAATTCAAAAGGAAAAAAATAAAACAGACTACAAGGTGAGAACACCCACTTCCTACATCAAGCTAAAAACGAAAGCATTAGGACGATTAAGACTCTTCTTATTACACATCGAAGAACACCACGCTTAAGAGAAACAGAAACTACAACATATACACATCGAAGAACACGAGGCTACACGAAAGTAATTGAAAGGGTGTTACTTACCAAAGCTCGTTTTACAGGTTCGGTGCAGCTCCTCTTTAACTTGCCACGCTCCTTGAAGATGTCCCGAATATCCCGTGTTTGGTCTTCATTGCTCCTCTGCATGTTCGCACTCGTGGTTTTAAAATCTCAACATGGCAAGAAAAATATACTACTAGTAATACTCGCGCATCTTGTGGGCAACATTAAAGCACTCGTCTGCCATGTTAGAGCATCTCCAACAGAATCGCAACGCGCGGCGCTTTAAAAAAGCGTTTACAGTGCTGAGATCGAGAAGTAGATACTAGAGAGTAGAGGATAGTTCTCAGCATAGATAGATAAAAAAAGATAATTCAACTACTCCTCGTCGTCCGACTCCTCCTCGGTGATGTCCTCCTCCGACGTCTGACTGTAGGCGTGAAGATACCGATCGTCGTCGGATTCCCAGGGCGACGCTGCTCCTAGCCTCATGTTGAATTGAGCGTCCGCTTTTCGCCTACGCTTGTCCTCGCGATAGGCGGCTCGCTCCGCCCTCCTCTTATCCCTCTCCGCCCTCCTTTGCGCGTAGAACTCGCGCTCTTTGATGATGTCCTGCGGGAAGTGTTGGCGCCACAGCGCCATGGCTTCCTCGTCCATCTCGGCGATGCCGAGACGGTGCTCCCGCCTCCGGTTGTCGCGACGATCCTCGTCGGTGCTAAGCCGCGGCAGAGGCGCGAGCTCCTGCGCCCGCTCCCGCGTCGGCACGTTGGGGAAGTTCAATGTTCTATGAGGCCACCGGAGGCGCCACACCGCCGCGTCGTACGCGCGGGCGGCCTCGTTGGCGGTGTCGAAATTGCCGAGGCCGAGGCGCATCCCGCGGAACCGGATCTCGGCGGAGAAGCCGCCGGAGGGGCGCGCGCGGACGCCGCGGTATCCCCAAGTTTCCCGGCGACGCGGCGGCATGGTGGCGCGGCGGCGGCGAGGCGAAAAAGAGCGGGGAGAGAGCGGTGGCGAGGCACAGAGCGGGGAGAGAGCGGTGGCAAGGCACAGAGCGGTGGGAGGGCGTTGGATTTTATAAAGCGCGCCGGACGCCGCGCGCCAAAACTAGCGCACGCCCGGCCGCTTTTTCCCGCGCGCGCGATCCTTTCCCGACGTCTCTGCTATCTCTACTCTCTTCTCTACTGTTATATTTATTTATATTTAATATTTAATATTTATCTCTACTTCCTTTACTGTCTACTTTTTTTCTCTATACTTTTTTTCTTGCAATATAGGCCGTCCGATTTATATCTGACAGATAGGAAGGAAACAAATGGGAATTTTGCAAAAAGATACCCATACCCCTCTCCAGATTTGCAAATAAGGCCTTCCCTCGTTCATCCTTTTCTCCCACAAGATAAACTACTCATACAAATGCATCTTGATGCGTGCAACGCATGGGCATCTTGCTAGTTCTAAAAACCTTTCCATCATTTGCCACACTACTGGTTGCAGATGAAAAACCTACCCAAGCACAGCGCGATACAGGAGCGACGCACAATTACAAGCTGATATTCTGTTGGACAATGGAGGCTATAACCAATTACTTTTACGGGAACAATAGCACCCAGGAAATTTGAAGGGTAGGTATGAACAAAATTGGAACTGCACATGTACTGCTAAGTGATTCAATACACACATTACCAATCGAGGAGGAGAACGATGGTCGCGGCGGCCTCTGTGAGTCATGGTCGGCAACGGGAGTCAGTTCATTGTCCACGACGGTGGTACTTCTGCGCTTGGCGTCGGCTTCCGGGAAGCAGATCCGAGACCGTGGAAGACGATGCCGGGGAAGAGGCTCCGTGTACGACGACGACGGTGGACCGGCTCCAGTGCGGCGTACGAGGTCGTCGATGAGGCAGATGCGCTGCGGTGGACGAGTGCGCCGATGTAAAGGGGAGGAGCACGAAGGCTGCGGTGCCGTGGAGAAGTCTATTTTGCGGTGGGGATAGAAAATGGGGAGTATTCAGGTGTACTACTCTGGGTGCCGGGGTGGGGTTGGCTGGGTAGGGTGAACCTGAAGTTACGAAAACAGCCCCCTACCAAGCGTCATCCGTAGGCCTGTTCCGAAGGCTATGATGGTAACTTCCCACTGCTCGAATCAGGGTCGCGGGAGATTTTCCCGCCGACCTCAAAATTTTGTGACACTGGACTCCCCGTGTGGCGTGTTGAGTGATTCGGCTAAGCAACTAGCGAGTAGTAGTAGTAAACTCTGCATATTAGGTTTGACCGAAGTCAAACTTCCTAAAGTTTGACCAAGTTTATAGAAAAATATAAACATTTACCATAACAAATATGTATGATGTGAAAGTACATTCAATAATGAATCTAATGGTATTTATTTGTTATTGTATATGTTAATATTTTTTGTTATAAGCTTTCTGAGAGTTTACAAAACTTGACTTTGACCAATGCTAATACGCGGACTTAAATAAAAACGGAGGGAGTACACATTTGTTTTCTTAGTTTGTAGTGAACTAATCATTTGTTGAAATTGTGAAATAAATATATTAGGCTATTGACTTCGAATGTAATGGTCTATACAATTCAATAGTTACAATCATTGTCGAATCCCAAGATGTATACAAGGTCTATAGTACTTCACAACATGCTCAAACTCACATAATCCCAGTCAAATGAGAATCTAAATGCATTTCATAGTTATTACTTTGTAGGATGCAACAAAAACAACCATAACTCTACATCAGCCATTATAGAAGCAACATTTTGACATATCCCAATGTGTGAATGAAACGTGCAGAGAGAGCTTTTGAAGATGGAGCAGATAGGGCGGGAAAGATTGTATGTATGTGGACGAGAGAGTAGGAGACAAACCTAACGAGACAGAGAGAGAGAGATAGAGAGAGAAAGAGAGAGGAAGAAGTTAGGTCTGTGAGAAAGATGGATACATGTAATATACATGAGATGCGTGTGCATCTGGATTCTGTATACGTGGAAGGAGAAGAGACAACATGTTTGATGAGAGAGCTAGAAAAACATGGACGAGAGGGGAAGGATCTCGTGGGTTGAGGGATTGACAATTTTGTGTGGGGAGAGAGGGATTGGTAATTTTGTGCAAGGGAGAGAGAGAGGGTGGGGGGAGGAGTCAGTCAGCCGTCGTCACATCACCCTGCTTCCAAATGACACCGCATTCTATAGCGCGGTGTGGTCGCCGTCTTCGATCTGCTCGATGCCCTCTTTGAAGATTGAGGTGTTGTGCATGTTGGGGTGCAAAGAAGCACAAGCGAGAGTGGTCGCCGTATAACCTTGGATGGGGATGAATTGTGTGCTCGGGGGAGTGTGTGTGTGTGTGTGTTGTGCTGCGTGTGTCTCTGTGTGTGTGTGTGTGTGTCAGATATTGAGAGAAAACAAACCTATGGAGAGAAATGGGTATTCACGAAGAGATTGTGCGGGCCTTGAGGTCGGCAGGGGCCGGGTGAGGGTGTCAAAATGTGCGCGTTGATGCATGTGTTGCATGCGACCGTGCGAGGGACGGACGAATCGAGAGAGATGGTTGTTGTGTTACGGATGCTCCTCTCTCTGTCTCTCTCTCTCCCTCTCTCTCTATCTCTCACACACACACACACAAGTAAACTAGAAGACCGTTCTCTCATGTATACACAATGTATCGGCATCTGTCTATGTCTCACTCATGCATGATCATTTGCACATTCACACCTCTCTATGTCTGTATCACACGCACACCGTCTCCACATTGCCCTTCCGCCACAACACACATATGGACACATACACACGTTCTCTCTCAGTCACACACACAAAATCAGTATTAAAAAAACTAGGGCGCACCTAAAACGTCCAAATCCAAATAAACACGAACTGGAGCTAAATTCAAATATATGGAAATATTGCAGCGTCAAGAACTTTCACAGGAAAAAAAGTTGAGTAATATTCGAGGATTGTTTTCACACACACAAAAAGGTTCGGTGGATGTCCTTCGAGCGCGACACGGTGACGCACCGTTCGATCGACCGCGCGGCCGCGGTTCACGCGCTTGCACAGGATTCCGTATCGTGGCTGTGGTACTAACTAATAAAAGCGCTGCCTAAGTCTAATGTTTACGTGTACTAGTACGGTTTTCTTTTAAGTTTGACCAACCTTATATATAAAACTAAAGTAAGCTCCCACACGCGCACTCATCAATATGCCGCCGCCGTTGCGCATGCCGGCGCCCGCCTGCTCCGGCCAACAATTTCTCGCCCATCACCGCCGTGTCGCCGCCATCCCTGTGCCATGAAGCCGAAGGCTCGCCCGCTCACGTCGTCTGCAGTCCCTCCTCGCGATGCCGCCGCGCTGCCAAGCACGCGAGCAGCTGGTGGAGCCGCGTCTATGCACGCAGCGTACGAAGAGGAGGACGAGCGCGTGCTCCAGCACGCCGGCGAGGAGGAACTAGCGTGTCATTGTCGTCTCCGCCCGCGCGGAGGAGGCGCGCATGGTGGCTGTCGCGGCGGAAGCCGGTCGCGCGCGCGTCGAGCCCGCAAACCGGGTGCGGACGCGGAATCTACCTTCGAGACCTTGAATGCCACGTGGATCCTGCAATCTGAAGGAGCAATTTGGGTCAGTCGACTCATGTGAGCCGTTTGATGCAACATGGATGGCTAGAAGGGCTTCTTCCACCTCTTCTGCCGTCTTCTTCCTTCGCTCCGTCGAACTTCTTTCACAAATCGACTGACCCAAATTATACTACTAGTACGAACGTATTAAGTACAGTAGGAACACGAAGATACGAGCAGTAGTACCAACTGCAAGAAGAACAGTAGTAAGACATAGTACTAGTACTACTGTACGTACTAAAGAGTTCAAATAACGAGAAAGAACATAAACATAGTTCTGCTGGGGCCTCAGCACAACACACCCTTGAAAATAAACTAAGCAACTAGTCCGCTTGACACTGCAGTAGAACCAGCATGAGCGACGGCACTGCCACCTACTCGGAGTCCGAGTCCACGTCCTCGACTTCGTCCTCGTCCCTCTTCCTCTTCCTCTTCGCCGACGCTTCTTTGCTTGAACCGGACACTGGGCTCTGCTTCTTCATCCAACCCTTGTAGATATTTAAACAAAGGTAGGCATCCATTGCTGCGTACAGGATGTGATCTTCATCTAATGTCTTCGACTCCCATGCATGATGAAACTCGTGATGAGGTTTCTTCAGTTTAGCGTACGAAGGATCAATCATGGCTGCTGCCAGGGTCAGCATTGAAGGTTGAGAGGAGGACACCAGGCTTGCCTTCTGGAGATCGAAGGGCTGGCCTACAACGAGACCTATCCGACGCAGGACATCCCTGTCGTTCTTAAAGCCTACAGTAACGAATTTCACTCTTTTGTCCTTGAGGAAGTTCTTAAAATCCTGGCACTCAACGTCGGCATGGCATATGTGGTAGACCAAGCAAACGTTATGTACGCAAACCTGGATCACGGCGGGCTTCTTCCTCTCTTCGTCCTTTAGATCCTTCTCTCGTCCCAGGACTGTGGTGTACTCAACATCTAGCCCAGCGACCCACTCATCCGTTGAACTGTTGAACATGCGTAGGAAGCGAGCAAGCCATGCTTTCACCGTCTCGGATCCACGTGTGTAGATGACGATGAACTGATCGCCGGTGATGGCTCTAACCTGGTACTCAGCGGCGACCATGGAGATTTGGGAGGCCATGGATTTTGGAGGAGGGTTAGGAGAAGTTGAACTGTTGTACCCCGCAAAAAAAACTGGGAGCGAACTAATGTGAAAGGACGGGACGACTGGGAGCGAACTGTTGTAAGGTAGAAGACGGGGACGAGTAGGGCGTGCGAACGGCGTGGGGTTGCTGGCTTGCCCGGTGGATAAACGGCTGCAAGCCCCCAAAGAGTTCTCGAGAACTATGCGGGACCCACTAGATGTCATGTCTACTAGACCCATATCGTAGGCCTGACGGTATAGCTTCTGCCTGTTCGCACGCCATGCCGGCGCGTGGATGTAACTTCACTTAATTCCGTCAAACGTCGCGCCTCCCACGACCTTCGCCTCCCTCGCGCGGTCGCGCCCTTTGAGACTTCGACCGGCTATAAATGAGCAATTTTTTTGCCTTTTTTTAGACAAGCAATTTTTTTGCCTACTCCGCATGCATGATACTCCCTCTGGTCCTTTTTACTCCCGTCAACCGTTTGCAAAGTGTTTGACCAAATTTATACTTTTTTTGAACACCACCTTATATTAATTAACCAGCCACACCAGTACACTCATTCGATACAATATTCACCACACAGGGCGGTACGTTATTTACAAGAATACCATCTAATCTATTGTCAAAGCTATACTTAGCGATTAAGTGTGCCACCTTATTGGCCGAACGGCTAATCTTTGACAATTGAAGATTGTTGATCAACTTCGAGATGCTCAACGCTTTCATCTTCAGGTCACGCATAGCAGACCTGTCATAGTCCCCCGATGCAAGAGACGCTACCACAAAAGCGCAATCAATCTCTAAAATTACAGGATTATGAAGAGAAATACCTATGTAGAGACCGGCAATGCAAGCCCTAAGCTCCGCTTCCTCCACGCTATACCTAGCCCGGCATGCAAGATGACTTATTATGCACCGTTCCCCATACCTGCAGGAAGCCCGTTCGTCTCCAAATCTTTTCCTCTCCATGTGTGGAAACAATATGCCTGCCAAACTCTCCTTCTCCCTCCGGCGGTCCCACCACTCCACCCCGTGTGAAAAAATCTGCATGCATGACTCTCCTCCCCCCACGCTCGTCCAATCCGTTGTGACCAGCAATATTTCCACCCCTTCGCTCCCCCGTAATTTACTCCAACAAATATGCCCACGTAGCTGTTACTTAACTGCAGGTGCATTGGGTCACTGACATATGGGCCCAACAGGGGTCTGGCCCACATGTCAGTGACGCAACTGGACCTGCAGTTAAGTCAGTGCAGCTCAGTCCATATCTTACGTAGGTGTGCCATTGCTCGCTATAAATACTGCGCCTCCCACGACATCGCTATCTCCTCCCCCCTCACGTTCACGTTCATCGCTATCTCCTCCCCCTCCCTCTCACGTCGACCACCATGGCATCGCCCCTCCCAAGCCCTAGGAGCCCCTCGCTGCACCGCGCGGACGGTCACGCGTCGCCGTTCCGTTCCTCGCCGCCACTAGTCGAGGAGGACGCGTCGGTGTTCCGCTCCTCGCCGCTACGCGACGCGTCGCCGTTCCGTTCCTCGCCGCCACTAGTCGAGGAGGACGCGTCGGCGTTCCGCTCCTCGCCGCGACGCGACGCGTCGCCGTTCCGTTCCTCGCCGCCACTAGTCGAGGAGGACGCGTCGGTGTTCCGCTCCTCGCCGCGACGCGTCGAGGTGGACGCGTCGGCGTTCCCAATCTCGCCAGCACGCGCGCCGGAGGACGCGTCGGCTCCCCGCTACGAGGAGAACGCCGCGCCGCCCGCCGAGCCCCCCAGCCTTGAGGAGCTTTGGAAAGAAATGGATGTCGCCTTGTGGGAGGCTTTGCCTCCAGCAGAGCGCGCCAAAATAGAGGCGGAGAAGAAGGCCGAGGAAGAGAAGCGCACCGCGGAACAAGCTGCCTGGGAGGCCTATGTCGCGTCCGAGAGAGTCAGGCAATTGGCTCTTTGGCAGAAGGCTCGTGCGAGGGCCGTGAGGGTGGCGGAGGACGCCCGTGCCGACGCCCTGAGTGCAGTCGGGCCCAAGCGCCTCATCTACGCTTGGCGGTACGTGGACCGGGTGCACGCTTCCAGCGAGGAGGAGTACCTGTTGGCGCCGGATCACCACACCGGTGAGATCGCGCTCGCCCGCCGGCAAGCCGCCAATCAGCACCTCGCGAGTTGCGAGGCTGAGGAAGAGGCGTTGTGTCGGCGCGCTGGGAAACGGCCGCGCACCAGGGCACTCGTGGCGCGCCGCAAGCGCTCCTGCGAGCGCCGTGGCTTTTAGGAGGAGTATAATTTTTGTTTCGTAAGGCGATCTCATTAGTTTTGGGACGCAAATGATAAATCCCGAACGTTCAGGAATTTTTAGCGTCCTTAATTAAGTATGTAAAAGGGAAAGTTTGGAAACCTTGTGTATTCGTACGCATTTTGCAAGTACGTGCATATAGCACAAACTTTACTATATACTATCGCACTACACGTCTCTCTCGATATATGCTTGCAGACTGTGCTACTCCCTCCGTCCAGGTCAATAAGTCATCTTTGGTTGTGCACCGTGACCAAGAAGGAGGGAAGACTTATACACCTAGACGGAGGGAGTACTACTATTACTTATGTACGTGCAAATGCACGTTTTAACATTACGATGCGGTTTTTGTAAAAGTAGAAAAACAGCACTAGTCAAGCTTGTGAAACGATTCAATGCAAAACAAATGCAAAAATGCTCGTTTGATTGTTTACTTTTAGCTTCCTTCTCTGTGGTTATTTCTCTGTCGTACTTTGTACGGAGTATCTCACTGGTTGGAAAGGCATGCAAATTCCCAAACCGCTTCCTACACCCTGTATCGAATTTTTTGCCTAACAAGTTGTGCCGTGCAATTGGAATTCCAACTTGAGTACTACTACTAGTAGGAGTACCAGGGGCCAGTTCTTTTAGGCTTCTAGATTAGTAATCCCATAACTACTACCTCCGTCCTGGTTTATTGGTCCCCATTGTAATCTGTGTCAAATTTTGATCATAAATTTAACTAATGAAATGTTAGTGCATGTCACATGCACTAATATTTTATCAGTTAAATCTTTGGTCAAAATTTAGCACAAATTACAATGGTGAGGAATAAACCAGGACGGAGGTACTACTAGTAGTAGTTTAGAAGCCCAAATAAATGAGTGAGGCGCCTTAATGTTACTCTCCACTGTGACTAGTCTTATGGGAAAAGCTGGGGAAGCCGCCAAAAGAACTGGCCCTAGGAGTAGTAGCTAGGGATACTAGGAGTAGTAGCTAGGGATCGAGTGTGCGAGATGAACCGGAGAAAGTAAATGCAGAGAGATGAAATGCAAAAAAGACGGAGGGATGTGATGGTTGCTTGTCCGTTTATTTTACCAGGCCACTTATTACTGGGAGTGGTTGGGTTTTGTGATATGACGGCTTTACTGCCGCGCCACGAGCGGGGCGAGACTCCCGTGCAGCGCCGCCCTCTACACTAGTACTACATCGGTCGTGGTTTATCCCCCATTGAATTTGACTGAAGATTTAACTGACAAAATGTTAGTGCATGTCAACAAAAACAATATCGTTGGATTCGTATTTGAACATAGTTTTCAATGATATAATTTTAGGTGACATGCATCATCATTTATCGTACTATATATAATGTTAGTTCAATTTTTGGTCGTACTAATCTATAGTAAGGTGCCCGTGCGTTGCACGGAAGAGTGAAATGCATTGATCGGGGAGTTGTTTATTTTGACAAAGGATGTGGGGGTCATCTCATGTGTAACGGGTATCGATAGGTTTGTTCGGATATTATTTCATCTCTAGAGCTCACAAACATCCGGGTGAAATAGATAAAAAAGTATCTTTTGCAAACAAAAGCGTTCAACTGTTCAACCTGCATCCAAAACTTGTGAAGAAATAACTCTTATTGTGCTTTGCAAGAAATGATCTTCAAGAATTAGTTTTTGAGTATCCATTGTTATACATGTTGGCTACAGATGACATGGCACTTTCTTATAGTCAACAGTTGGCTATACTATTTAAGTATTAACCATGCCCTTATACACCTAGACGGAGGGATTAAATCAGGATGACTTGGAAGGGGGCAGGGGATATGTAAGAAATGGTTCATCATAAGTCTTTCACCAGTACTGTAGTAAAAATTCATACATGGAAGATTCTAGACTAAACCATAAATGGATACACATTTATTCATGCGCGATACTCCAAGAGCAAGATCATGCATGGAAGTCTCCACGTGCTTAGACAGCGGATTACATTGAGCGAAGATTACATTGAGCGGATTACATTGGAGTCCCCGTGCACATTATTGGGGGTCAAATAATACCATGCATCTTCCATGTCCACATCGGCGGGAAGGTCCCAGCTCGGCAGAGTCCAAGTCAGCTTGACGTAGCCAGTGTCGCCGCCCACGTACCTCCGAGGGGTAGTAATAGTGAGCACGCACCCGTACATCGGCCTCGTGTCAGTGTGAGCGTCAGCGCCCCTGACACACACTATAGAGACGGGGCGGCAGCCTGCGCGGGCCTCGCTGGTGCCCACGATCAAGAGGAAGATGCTGTCGTCGTCCTCCGAGACTAGCAGGCGGCGGTGATCCTCCAGCGACTCCGGCACGGTGAATGGGTAGCACGTCTCGTACTTGATGTTCTTCGCCAAGGGCCAGCAGTGACCGCTGCACGCATCCGTGAGGTGATGCACCATGTCCGCCGGCGAGCCACAAAACGGCATCGGGCACTCATAGCAGTAGACGAAGGGCTCCTTGGAGGCATCGACCAGGCCGTCCATGAAACGGGAGTGGCTGTAGGGGACGTTCCGCCAGTTGAATATATGAGCAAGTTACTACGAGATTTAATCCGAATAAGCACAAAATAAATCATGACGGCTATAACAGAGATTAAACTAATCATGCGAACTAGCATGGTAGATGAACAGATCGAATCTAGGACACAGACTAGAAACATGAATTCTACCACGATTTCGAACAGGAAGGACAGAAACACATACGGTGCAACGGGAGCAGCACCATTGGCGTTGAGGTTGTCGCCCATGTCGTTGAGGAAGAGGTTGCCGAGGTCGGGGAAGAAGTCGTCGTCGGTGAAGTCGTCGCTGCTAGCAGTCGCGAGAGTGCGCTCCCCAAATTTCAACAGCGCCCGCCGAATGGAGCGCAGGAGGGAGTGGCTGTAGGGGACGTTGCGGCCGCCGAATGGAGCGCAGGAGTAGCCCACGAAGCAGTAGATGGTGCTCCTCCCTAGTCTCTATTCTTATCTCTATCTCTACTACTCTTCTTTGTTTTTTATAATATACTAGTTGTAGTTGTCAAATCGAATAGTACTGCGCCGTCCACTGCACGCCCGGCTGAACACGCCTCCTCGCCTCCATCAAACCCCTCCGTTAAACCCGCATGCAAACCGAGAAACCTACTCTGGCCCGCGGGAGGAAATTTGTCGGTTGCAGTTGGAGAATAATAGAGTCACGTCCAATCCATTTGAGTTAATTGCGTGTATGATTCTCCCTCTATAAAAAGTTAATTGCATCCTTAATCTTGTATTCTAAGTACTCTGTGGGTTCCACTGTCAGTACAGTGTACATGACTTGCAGGCTGGCTACAGATTCGTACAGAAAGTTAAAAAGAAACAAATCCATCCTTAATCCTGTATTCTAAGTACTCTGTGGGTTCCACTGCCAGTACAGTAGCAAAAGAAGTAGTATATATTAAAAAATATAAAAAGCTAAAGTTTAGGACAGAATTCGAACTCAGGTCATCGGGCTGCGAGCATCCGGCCCGGACCAGTACACTAGGTGTTGGTTGCGGAGAATGCAAGAGATAAACCTTTATAACTATGAGCCCGTCCGTTGCAACAGATCCAAAGTAGAATAATACATATTCACAAATTTGAAAGAAAACAGTTTACTTTTGATATACATATCACTAAAAAAATCTTATGTTTCACTCCAAATATATTCTTTGGGCTGTTTTGATGAAGTAAGGGAGGAATGTGGTTGGTTTCAAGATACTAAGGGGTTTTGTGTAAACTGGAGCAGAGAAGTGGGAATTGTTGCAAAAGTCCACAACTTACATCACAGCCGTTAGATGCAGATCTAATGGTCAGAAATGGCGGATGGCAGACACACCATCATCACCAACTGAGTCTTTTATAGGAGTAGGAGTAGAGAAAAAACCGAGTTGGTGATGATGGTGCGCCTGCCATCTTATAATATAGATTGTCCGATCTATATCTGACGGATAGAAAGCAAACTATGACAAATTTACAAAAGATACCCGCTCCTCTCTCCACATTTACAGATAAGGCCTTGCCTCGTTCATCCTTATCTCCCACAACCTCATTGCTGAGCAATTACAAAAGGAAGTCTCTGGAACAATCTGGCATGGTGGCCGCTGCCGGCGCCGTCCATCCCCATGCCTCCGCCCAGTCCGACCACCAGTCACCACCACGCCCCACTCCTCCTCACCTCTATCATCTTTCTCGACATATCATTTTTTCGATGAAATGGTCGACATACTATTTTCCGATAAAATTCTCAAGATATCATTAGTTTTTACACATGGGATTACTCCTGCCCACGATCAAGAGGAAGACGCTGCCGTCCTCCTCCGAGACTAGCAGGCGGCGGTGATCCTCCAGCGACTCCGGCATGGTGAACGGGTAGCACGTCTCGTACTTGATGTTCTCCGCCAAGGGCCAGCAGTGACCGCTGCACGCATCCGTGAGGTGATGCACCATGTCCGCCGGCGAGCCACAAAACGGCATCGGGCACTCATAGCAGTGGACGAAGGGCTCCTTGGAGGCATCGACCAGGCCGTCCATGAAACGGGAGTGGCTGTAGGGGACGTTGCGCCAGTTGAATATATGAGCAAGTTACTACGAGATTTAATCCGAATAAGCACAAAATAAATCATGACGGCTATAACAGAGATGAAACTAATCATGTGGACTAGCATAGTAGTAGGATACAGAGTAGAAACATGAATTCTACCACGATTTCGAACAGGAAGGACAGAAACACATACGGTGCAACGGGAGCAGCACCGTTGGCGTTGAGGTTGTCGCCCATGTCCAAACACCACGTAGACACGGTCTTTGAGCACGGTTCGTAGTCGTTCCACGCTCGGGCATTGAAGTTTGTAACTATTTTAGATTAGAATATACTACTCCTCCGGTGCTAGTAGTAGAGCAGAGTCCTACTCTACTACTCTACTCAAGCAAGTTAGGGCATAGCACTGTAGGGAGTACCAGTACTGTGATCACTCAAGCAAGTTGTCTGGCATCGACATGACCCTACGCTGCTGGTATGTGTCTCGTAAGTCAAGCGGCGTGCTGCAGTCATCATCACCTGTCCACTTCCCGCAGCACATATTCGCTTCTCCATCTTTGTCCGCACATAATCTCGTCCAATCTTCCATCCCCGCTAAGGCGCCTCCCCCCTCGTCCGAAACCCAAGCACTAACAATGGCAGAACCGAGCAGCGTCCGCCGAAAGAGTGGCTGGAATTCGCTCCCCACAGAGGTAATCAAGCTCATTGTTTC
Organism: Triticum aestivum; assembly: GCF_018294505.1. Classification (NCBI taxonomy): domain Eukaryota; kingdom Viridiplantae; phylum Streptophyta; class Magnoliopsida; order Poales; family Poaceae; genus Triticum; species Triticum aestivum. The sequence goes on along the minus strand of NC_057811.1, from coordinate 93,392,433 downwards.
GCGTGTGGACAATCTCAGTACCATGCCGCTCGCCGCGTGCTCGTCGGGGCTGTACCGTTTACTCAAAGCCCTCAGGCCGGAGCTTTTTAAGCCAGCTCCTTGCTTGCTGATGCCGCCTGATCTTCAGAAACGGCGTGTCACGCAGCATAACGATCGTAGGGTGGCGAGCATCAACCCCCTTGACTGCGATCCGATCCCCGTCAGCCTCAACTACATTAACGGTATGTACTGGGTCGGCATGAACACGTCTTGGATGGTGCTCGTCGACGGTCGCGGCAGCTGGATGCTCGTGGAGGTCTACACCCGGCGATTGATCCCCCTTCCTTCGATTAACACTGCACTGCTTTGGCACCGCGGCCCAGAATACTCGGAATCTTACAGTAGCCAACATGATACCAAGTTTGATTTGCTCAAGGTTGTAATCTGCCAAGTGCCCACAAGATCTGCGAATTATAAAGACTTCAGGCTAATTGCGTTCTTCAACCGCGGTCTCGCCTATCTGACAGGTCACTGCGGTAAGTGGATAAATCTGCACGTCCATCGCAGGATCATACATCCTCCATGGTTCTCTGATGCCATTGAACACAAGGGCTTCATTTACGCTGTCGACTCCTTCTATGGCTGGACGTATTGCTGGCCTACTCCAGTCATCGCTACAAACGGCTGTTACAGCAGTATGTTACTTTCCTATGATATCATGATGGCTTGCTTATATTACTGTCAACATTTGCTGAAAAAATATTCATGCTCATAACATGCTGTTCTTAAGATTGACTAAATCAAGAGCCCTTTTTTATTTGACTCCAACTTGATATGATGTTGTAGGCCGCCTGGTGTCCCTACCCTTCCTAATCCCAGAACCTTTCAAAGAAAAGCGGCATGGCAGTTGCAGGTGGTTCCTGGCTCGATCAGACGACGGCGAAAGATTGATGATCGTTCGCACGTACCGGACGTGTTGTTTCGCGGAATACAATCACAGTCACTGCAAGGTCTTTGAGCAGGATCCCAGCTTCTCTGGGCCTTCAGGAATTTTTGACTGGAGGCTGGTAAGTAGCCTTGGTACACGCTCTCTGTTTGTCGGACTGAATTATCCGATTAACCAGGAGATAACCGACGGCAAGGATCATGATGGCAGCGCGGTTTCGTTCATCAGGCAAAACTGTGTGTACACAGCGTACCATGCGTCTCTGCATGCACCATACCCTGATATGTGCCGCCACGCTCTGCAGCCCAAAGTAGGAGAGAGGGTCGCAAGTATCAGACTTCGACCTGCTGGCTGGAGTTTCCCCCGTCAGGCACCCATCTGGTTCAAGCCGTCAGCCAATCTCCACAGCTTAATAAATAGTAACGTCTAACTGAGCCAGTTAGTTAGATGCGTACACTTGGTGTAGTAGGATCTTTATTTAGTTTGATGCATACACTTGTTCTTTTTTGGTAGCCCTTTTGTAATGATGGCTGATGTTTGGTTTGGAAGAGAGAGCTGCGTCTTCACTCTTCTGGCCTGCTTACTGCTTCTGTTGCACCCCCAGCCCTGGTTGCTGCTGCTGCTGTTTTCAATGTACAATCAGTAGTATATTTCGTCTGTTGGTTGAATAAATGTGTTGTTAGAACGACAAACACAATGTTTTGGAAGTCGTTGCACGGTTCGATCCTTTAGTGCCCCGTACCGTACGTAGCGCATACTATTTTTCGTACGGAACACATTTTCCACTTGTTGATAACATGCAGCCCACTGATGAAGGCCCAATAGAGAAGCCCATAATTAACTGGAAGGGAGGCTCTCACATGAATCCGGCCCAGGTACATGCTCATGGTCCCCTAAACATAAATAAGTAAATAAATAAATAAAGCTAAATGCTCATGCACCAGTTCTTTGGGAAAATAGGTAGCCCAGTATTTCTTTTTGAAGAATACCCAAGCTAGGCCTATTTGTTTTCTCCGAATTACTGGGCTGCAATTTCAAGACGAGGAGGGATGCATTCCGGCCTGGCTTAAGAGTATGGTCAATGTCTGTTAAAAGTAATATCAAAAGGGGTTGAAAATTCCAAAAAATTTATAGCAAATGGGATATAAGTTTCTTTTTTTGTTTTTGTTCTTCACTGATATCTTATACGTATTTCATTGGATTTAACATGACATAGTACTAGTTTATTTTTAAATTTGTTTTAGTATGGCTATTAATTTTTGGATTAAGAATATTTTGTTCCCCAGCAAAAATTTGCGAATTTTAAAATTTCCCACATATTTAGTTAATTTTTTGACCCTGGTACTGACTAGAAAATGGCCAGCAATTCTAAAAATGGAAAACGGGCTGCAATAAATTCCATATGAATTAGAAAATGAGTAAAAATTATAAAAATAATAGCAAATGGGCTGTACACGCTACAGATTTCGAGGCTGACTTGTTTACGCAAGGCTTTGTCAGTGAACACACGATTCTAGCAGCAGTGACTGTTGGATGTCCATCCAACGGCCGACGTGCTTCTTCAATCTCTGATCTTCCTGCTCCAGCCGCCTAAACTAGCGCCGGCGGGACTGCCTGCTCCCTCCTCTTGTGGCCCGCTGTGATGCCGCGCAGGCTTCCCCGGCCCACCCTACTCCCTCCGCTGGCCTGGCCGCACGTAATCAACTGCCTCCTTATTACGCAAAAAAATGATTCCTCCCACTGACTTCTTGGGCGCACCGGTTGGGAGGCTGACCTGTGGGCCTACTAAGTTGACGCGTACGCATGGCTTGTCAACTTAGTCAACAAATGATTCTAGCAGCAGTAACCGTTGGATTTGAATCGAACGGTCCTCCTGCTTCTTCAATCGCTGCTCTTCTTGCACCAGTCGCCCAAACCAGCGCCGGGCAGACCGCCTGCTCCTGCCTCCAGTGGCCGGCTATGCTATCATTGAGGCCTCATCGCCCCCTACTACTCCCACCACTAGCCAGGCCCTGCGGCGACGGCAGCCTCACACCGCAGCCGAACTAGTGAACCCTCGTACTCTCTGCGTGGGCATCCACTGCCGCGTCTTCCCCGGCTTTGCGTCGTCCCCTTCCTAGGCCTCGCCGTCGTCCACCTCCTTGGTGCTCTTGGCGCGGCGTGGTCAACATGGTCAACGACATTCCATCGGAAGAGTACTGTACGTGGAGAGGCTGACAACTGGGTCCACGGCCACAGCCCAGTTTTTTTGTGATTTGCCAAGTAAGTCGCTTTGTCGGGCCTGTTGGGCTGCAAATCTTTCAAGACGAGGAGAGCTTTCATTTGGCTGGCCGAGAAAATGGCCCATCAGTAATGAGAAATGGGCTGTACATTTTTAAAACACATCAAACCGGCAATTAGTTTCAAATATTTTTTTTTCATTTTGAGATTCTAAATTACATTAATTTTTATGCGTGGAGAATTTGTTGGATTTTATATTGATATACATTTATTTTTAAAATCAGTTTGAATGTGAGTCGAAATTTCGGGATTAAAAACAGTTCGGACCGCACCGAAATATGCAAAATTTCATATAATTTCTTAACTGTGGCCACAATATGGGCTGTAATGCTAACAAAAAGAATATGGGCTCCAAAAGAACATTAATAATTAGCAAATGGGCTGTAAATTATTAGAAATAATGGCAGATGGGTTGTATGCTGTTTTCCACAGATTTGAGGCTTTCCTAATAAAAAGGTTGACGCACAAGCACTGACTGTTGGATGTCCATCCAACGCCCGTCGTGCTTCTTCAATCTCTGCTCTTCCTGCTCCAGCCGCTCAAACAAGCGCCGGCGGGACTGCCTGCTCCCTCCTCCCCGCGGCCGGCTCTGCTGCCGCACAGGCCTCACCGCCCCACCGTACTCCCATCGCTGGCCTAGCCATCCCTCTACTCACCCACACCTGCTGTTATTCTCCGGCGACGGCAGACGAACCAGTAAACCCTCGTACTCCCCTCCGCGTGGGAAACAACTGCCGAGTCTTCCCTACCTCCGTGTCGTTCCCTTCCTAGGCCTCACCATCGTCCACCGCCCTGGTGCTCTCGGCGTGGCCTGGTCAACGTGGTCAACGACCGACATGCATCTGAAGTGGACTGTACGTGGAGAGGCCGACAGCTGGGTCCACGGCCGCACGCAAGGAAATGCCTCCTTCTTACGTGCAAAATAATGATTCCTCCACCTGAAATCAGGGACCCACCGAAAGGGCCTCTGTATTTCGCGAAAAAAACATTACCGCCGCTGACAGCTCGGACCCACCAGCTATATCTTCGCACGCAAGGAAGTGCCTCCTTATTACGCACAAAAAAAATGAATACTCCCCCTGTTAGCTGGGACCTAGTATAGTGGCAGGCTGACTTGTGGGCCTACTAAGTTGACGGGGACGGAGGCTTTGTCAACTTAGTCATTATGCACGATTCTAGCTCCAGTGACCGTACGATGTCCATCCAACGGACGTAGTGCTTCTTCAACCTCTGGTCTTCTTGCTCCAGCCGCCCAAACCAGTGCCGGTCGTGCCTCGTGCTCCTGCCTCCCATGGCCGGCTGCGATGCGGCGGAGGCCTCACCACCCCCTACTACTCGCACCGCGGGCCAGGCCATCCCTCTACTCACCCACACCCCCTGTTATTCTGCAGCGACGGCAGCCTCACACCGTAGCGAACCAGTGAACCCTCGTACTCCTCTACGCGTGGGCATCCACTGCCGCGTCTTCCCCGGCCCCGCGTCGTCCCCTTCCTAGGCCTCGCCGTCGTCCACCGCCCTGGTGCTCTCAACGCGGCGTGGTCAACGTGGGCAAGGAATGGCTTCCATCGGACGTGGACTGTACGTGGAGAGGCTAACTGCTGGGTCCACGGCCGCAGCAAGGAAGTGCCTCCTTATTACGTGCAAAATAATTATTCCTCCACCTGACAGCGGGGACCCACCGGACGGGCCACCGTATTTCGCGAAAAGACGTTTGCCCCTGACTGCTGGGACCCACCAGCTACATCTTCGCACGCAAGGAAGTGCGTTCGGGTAAAAAAAACGATTCGCCCCCCCGACTGCTGGGACCCACCAGCTACATTTTCGCAGGCAAGGAAGTGCCTGACAGTCGGGACCCACCTGGTCGAAGCATACGTTGCGTTGTCATTCTGGTCGTGAACGTGTACGTACATATATACTGGTGGATGTAGAGGCGCGCACGTGTCGTAGTAGAGGCGCGTACGTGTCGTAGTAGAGGCGCGCACGTAGCATGTACACGTACGTACAGCGGCCAGGGTGCAAGAAAGAAAATACGGCCACGTATGTGTATATACGGGCGGGGTCTCGAACGCCTACTCGCGCATACGTACGGCCAGGGCTCGTGTACATGGCTGGGTCGGAACGGAGAAACAGCGTCGTCGTCGTGTTCATGGGGAGGCAACGGAATGCGTCGTGTTCATGGGGAGGCAACGGAATGCGTCGTGTTCATCGGGAGGCAACGGAACGCGTGGGAGCCAACTGGCTGGGTCGGAACGGAATGCGTGGTCGTGTTCATCGGGAGGGCTTGGACGGAACAGGCGATGGAAACGAGGCCTGGCGTACCGCACAACGGAGGAAACAGACCTCCTACGTTCGGAACGGGGTCCTGTTGATCGGGAGGGGTGTGGCGTACCGCAAAACGGAGGAAACGGACCTCCTACGGTCGAAACGGGGGTCCTGTTGATCGGGAGGGGTGTGGCGTACCGCAAAACGGACGAAACGGACCTCCTACGGTCAAAACGGGGGTCCTGCTGATCGGGAGGG